>NC_047019.1:3567151-3867151 GCF_902652985.1 Pecten maximus | reverse complement strand
AAAAATTTTTCCCAAACAAAAAAGGGAATTATTCCCCCCCGGGGGGGGAAAATCGGGAAGGGGCGATTTTTTTCCCAAGCCCGTCCGGTCAAGGCCCCTTGATCGAATTTTTTTAGGTAAGGGAAAATTAAAAAATTTTTCAAACTTTAAAACCCCCTTAATTTGAAAGCCCGAAAAAACAAAATTGACAAAAATTTCCCCCCCTCAAACAAAAAGCACAAAAAAAAATTTTCCCCTGGGGAAAACCTGGGAAAGGGGGGGGCCCCTTTCCCAAGGGGCCCCCCTTTTTTGGTTTTTTGTTTCAAAAATAATTTAAAATTTTTAAAAAAAAAAATTTTTAAAAAAATTTTTGGGAAAAGGGGATACAAATTACCCCGCCCAATAACCCTTTTTGGCGGGGGTCCCCCGGCCCCTGTTACAAGGGCCTATTTTAAAAAATTCTTTTTAAAAGGGGAAAAATCAAAAAATATTAAAAGGGGCTAAACATTTGGGAAATGTCCGGAACTGATCTACAAAAATTCCCCTTAACCCAAACGCAAAAAAAGGGGGAAAAATTTTTAAAACCCAAATTGACATACCCCCCCTTGGGTAAGGGGCCCGGGGCCCGGGGATTCTGTTTACTAAAACAAAAAAATATTAAAAAATTTTTTCCAAAATTTTTGGGTCCCCGATTTTTAAAAAAACCCCCGCCGATTCAGAAATTTTGGACATTTTTAAAGGGGGTTTTAAAAGGGTTTTAAAGGCCCAAATTTTTTATAAAAAAAAGGGGGGGAAAATCAAAAATTTTTAAAGGGGGTTTTCAAACCCCCCGAAAATTTTTAAAAACCCTTTTAAACTTGACAAAAAAATTTTTTAAACAAACAACACAAAAAGGGGAAAAACCACCTAAGGGAAAATCCTGGGATTCCCCCCAAATATCTCCTCTCCAAGGGCCCCTTATCTTAAAAAAAGGCAAATTTGTTTTTTAAAAATATCGTTTCCAAGGGGCGGATATTTAATAAACCCCATAAAAAATATTGGGGAAGATTTGTTACCACCTCTGTAAAAAGGCAAAATTTTATCAAAAAACGGAGGGAAAGGGAAGAAATTGGAAAATTTCGGGGGGTCAAAAAACCCCCTTATTTAATCCCAAAAACTTGAAGAAAAAAATTCCCAACCCTCAACGCAAAAACAAAAAAAAAATTTTACCTAAAGGGGGAAATCCGACATCTGGCCTTCTCCTCGGGCCAAGGGGGGGTTTTTCCACTGCATTTTTTTAAAAAAAGGCAAAATGTGAAATTTTGGGAAAAGGGTTTTCCAAATTTTTGGGGTAAGGGATTTAATAAAAGGGAAAAAAGGGAATTTTTCTTTTGTAACCGGCCCGCTCTATCACGGGCCCAAATGAAAATTTACGTTTGTAAAAGGGAAAGCAAATTAAAAAACTTTCATTCAAAGTTTTGGGGGAAAACCACCCGAATTTAAAAGTCCTTGTAAAACTTAATTGAAAATTTCCCCCTTTTATTACAAAAAAAACGGCAAAAAAAAAACCCAAAAACCCCGGAAACCTCCCGGAGGGGGGGGGCCAATTCCGTCGCCTCGGGGCCCCCGGGGCGCGTTTCAAGAAAAAATTTTGAAATTTTAAAGAAGTTTTTAAAAACGTTTTTAAAGGGGTTTTTTAACCGAAAAAAAAAAATTTCCGGAAAAATTGTTCCCCGGCCGGATCCACAAGGGGCACAATCCTTGTAAAAAAATTTTTGGGGGGGGAAGGGGGAACAATTACGGAAACATCATTCAAATTTGCATTTCCCCCCCGTTAAGGTTTGAAGACCTTGAAGCAAAATCTGCAAAAAATCCCTAAACCAAAAAAAAAAGAAAAAAAAAATCTTACTGGGAAAAAAAAGAAACCCTGCCATTCGGTGGGGGGCCTTTCCCTCGGTCCTGGGTTTGGGCCTGGATTAATTAATAAAAAGTTTTAAAAAAATTTTGAAAAAACTACTTTTTACCAAACGGGGGTAAAATCGGGATATTTTAAAAAAACCCCCGCAAAAAAAACAAAGATTTTGGGAAAAAATTTGTTGGGGCCGGCAATACGGACATCATTATGATTTTTTTGGGGAAAGGGAAAGGGCAAATAACAAAAAAATTTAATTGGGGGAAAACCCTACACCAAGGGGGTTTTTAAAAGGGGGGGGGGGGGGGGGAAAAAAAAAAAAAAAAAACAAAAATTTGGTGTATTGGCGTTTTTTAAAAAATTTTTGAAAAAAGGGATTTTAAATAAAAAGGGGAAAAATCGTTTTTTTGGAATATTTTATCACCGGGGCGATAAAGAAAGGGTACTTTTAAAAACTTTGTAAAAGGGGAAAATTACGGAAACACATAAAAAGGGGTGAAAACCTTTTTAAAGGGAAAATTTTTTTAAATCTACAAAAACCCCTTAATTAAACCAAAAAACAAAAAAAAAAACGCCAAAGGGGAACCGGGCAATTTCTTCCAAGGGGGGGGTTTTTTTGGGTTCTTTTATTTTTCCCATTTTTGTTTTGAAAAACGATTTTTAAAAATTTTTGGGAAAGGGAACTTTATCCCCGGGGTAAAATGGTTTTTAAACAATTTTATCCCCAGGCGCGTTAAATCGCATTCACTTTTAAAAAACGTTTGGGGGGGAAGGAACCCAAAAAAAAAATTTAAATTGGTGTTTAAAGGGGGGGAATTACCGGAAAAAAATTTGAAAAATAACCCCTTAATTAAACGAAAAAGAAAAAAAAATAACCCCAACTCCGGAAAAAACCTGGGTTTCCCCTTTCCCGCGGGCCAACGGCGGTCCTTTCCATTTTGGTGTTTTTTTTTTTTAAAGAATTTTTTTTCCCAAAATGTTTAAAAAAAAATTTTTAAAAAAAAAACCCCGGGGAAAAAAATTTTTTTAAACGATTTGAACCGCTTTCACATTTACAAGGCCCACTTTTAAAAAATTGTAGGAAAAGAAATTAGGAAAAAAAGGGGCAATTAAACCAAATTTTAAATGTCCTTTAAAAAACTTAATCTGAAAAAACCCCTTTCCCCAAAAAAAAAGGGAAAAATCTTACCAACGGGGAAATCCTAAAAACCGGGAAATTCTGCGGGCCAAAAAGGGGGGGGCCCCACCCCCTTTTTTAAAAAAGTTTAAAAAATTTTTGGGGAAAAAAAAACAGGGGTTTTTCCCAAAATCTTTTAAAAATGGGATTTTTTAACCCCGGGCGTTCGGAATTTTGACAATTTTATCCCCAGGCTATGTTTAAAGAAATTTTTACAAAATCTTTTTTGTAAAAGGGAAAAAAAGGAAAAATCATTCTTGGGTTATACCCCGTTAATTTTAAATTACAAGAACTGAACTGACAAAAATCGTTAAACAAAGAAAAAAAAGGGAAAAAACTTATTTGAGGGCCCGGGAAGACCGGTTTCCCCCCGCTTCCCCGGGGGTTTTCGAAATTATTACTAAAAGAAAAAAAAAAAAAACTTTCGTTTTCCCTTTTGGGTAAAGGGCGTCTTTTAATCAAGGGAAAAAGAACTTTTTGGAAATTTTAAACCCCGGGGGGAAATGTCAAAAATTTTAAAAAAAGGGGGAAAAGGGGAAAATTTTAAAAATTTCAAAGGGTCATTCTAAAAAAAACCCCGTTAAGGTTTTTTTAAAAAAATTCAAATAAGGGTTCAACCCAACGAAAAAGGGGAAAAATCCCTTACCTGACGGGCCAAATAACCTGCCACCCTCCCCCAACCTTTTAAATTTCCTGGCCTCCGGAAATTTGGGATCTGGCTTTTTTGAATTTTTGGGGCCCTTGGGGTTTTTAAAATTTTTTGGGGTAAAGGCATATTTAAAAAAAGCAAAAACGAGTATTTGGGGGTTTGAAAACCGGCCCGGTACTGTTTTTAAGGCCATATTGAAAAAATTTACGTTTGGGGGGAAAAGGGAAGCAAAAGGAAACTATTCAAATTTGGGTGAAAAACCCAATTTGGAAACCTTTTTTTGAATTAAAAATAAGGGTTAACCTAAAAAAAAAAGGGAAAAAACTTTCCTAACGCCAAAAAAACGAAAATTTTTCCGCGGAAAACCCCTTCGGGGCGGGGGGCCCTGGTCCTTGGGGATTCTTTTGATCTAGGTTTATAAGAAATTATAAAAATATGAAACCAAATTTTTAAAAGGGAACATATAACCCCCGCGATAAAATCGAGATTTTTTGGACAATTTGTACCCCCGGGCCACTATAAAAGGGCCCTTTCTTGTATCAAAAATACTTTTTGTGGGAAAGGGAAGAAAAGGAAAACCATTCAAATTGGGCACATAACCCCGTTAAGGTTTGAATGTACCCTTTTAAAAAAATTTGAATTAAAATTCCCCCCTCAAAAAAAAAAAAAGGGAAAATATCCTAGCTTGCCAATCCCGCCTTTCCCTGGTTCCCCCCGGTGGTAAGGGGGCGGGCGGTTTTTTAAGATTATCAAAAATTTTGTTTTGAAAAAGGGGATTTTTTTAAACCCCCCCCGGGGTAAAATGGGCTTTAAAAACCCCCGGAAAAATCAAAGGGGAAATTTTTAAAAAGGGGGGTTTGAAAAAAAAAAACTTTAAAAATTTTTTAAAAACCCAAAATTGGAAACCAAAAATTGGGGTTTCTAACATTTAATTTGAATTACCTTTTAAAGAAAACGAAAAAATTTCCCCAATCCCCCCCGAAAAAGAGGGGGGAAAAAATTTCCTTCCCCTTTGGGGGGCCTGACCCGAATTTGGGAACTGGTGGAATGGGGGGGGTCCTTCCATCGTTTTTTTTAAAGGGAATTTTAAATGTAAAAAGAAAAATCAAAAACTTTGGGGGTGATCCCCTTTTAAAAACCCCCTAAAAGGAAAATTTTTTAAATTTTAAGGGACATTACAAACAATCACTTGTATCAAAAGATACTGTTTGTAGGGAAAGGGAAGCAAATATACGGAAACATCATTCAAAGTTGGTGCATTCATAACCACCCGTTAAGGTTTGAATGTAGCCTTGTAAGAACTTGAATCTGACAAATAATCTGCCCTTCAATCCTACAACAGCAAAAAGACAGGCGAAAAAATCATTACCTAGACTGGCCGGAAATACCTGACCGGATATCCGTCGGCCATATCTCCGTCGTGGTCCAATGGGCGGCTGGTCCTTCCGGGATCTGCAATGTATTGATCTAAGAAGCATTATAATTTGAAATTATTGAAAGAACGTATCGTTTTACCAAATCGTTTGGGTAAAATCGGCGATACTTTATATACACCGCCGCGATAAAATCGAGATACTTTTGGACAGATTTGTATCACCAGGCCGCGTCACTGATGCTACAAGGCACTATCACTTGTATCAAAAGATACTGTTTGTAGGGAAAGGGAAGCAAATATACGGAAACATCATTCAAAGTTGGTGCATTCATAACCACCCGTTAAGGTTTGAATGTAGCCTTGTAAGAACTTGAATCTGACAAATAATCTGCCCTTCAATCCTACAACAGCAAAAAGACAGGTGAAAAAATCATTACCTAGACTGGCCGGAAATACCTGACCGGATATCCGTCGGCCATATCTCCGTCGTGGTCCAATGGGCGGCTGGTCCTTCCGGGATCTGTAATGTATTGATCTAAGAAGCATTAGAATGTGAAATTATTGAAAGAACGTATCGTTTTACCAAATCGTTTGGGTAAAATCGGCGATACTTTATATACACCGCCGCGATAAAATCGAGATACTTTTGGACAGATTTGTATCACCAGGCCGCGTCACTGATGCTACAAGGCACTATCACTTGTATCAAAAGATACTGTTTGTAGGGAAAGGGAAGCAAATATACGGAAACATCATTCAAAGTTGGTGCATTCATAACCACCCGTTAAGGTTTGAATGTAGCCTTGTAAGAACTTGAATCTGACAAATAATCTGCCCTTCAATCCTACAACAGCAAAAAGACAGGTGAAAAAATCATTACCTAGACTGGCCGGAAATACCTGACCGGATATCCGTCGGCCATATCTCCGTCGTGGTCCAATGGGCGGCTGGTCCTTCCGGGATCTGTAATGTATTGATCTAAGAAGCATTAGAATGTGAAATTATTGAAAGAACGTATCGTTTTACCAAATCGTTTCGGTAAAATCGGCGATACTTTATATACACCGCCGCGATCAAATCGAATGATACTTTTGGACAGATTTGTATCACCAGGACGCGGTACTGATGCTACAAGGCAATATCACTTGTATCAAAAGATACTGTTTGTAGGGAAAGGGAAGCAAATATACGGAAACATCATTCAAACTTGGTGCATTCATAACCACTCGTTAAGGTTTGAATATAGCCTTGTAAGAACTTGAATCTGACAAATAATCTGCCCTTCAATCCTACAACAGCAAAAAGACAGGCGAAAAAAATCATTACCTAGACTGGCCGGAAATACCTGACCGGATATCCGTCGGCCATATCTTCGTCGTGGTCCAATGGGCGGCTGGTCCTTCCGGGATCTGTAATGTATTGATCTAAGAAGCATTAGAATGTGAAATTATTGAAAGAACGTATCGTTTTACCAAATCGTTTGGGTAAAATCGGCGATACTTTATATACACCGCCGCGATAAAATCGAGATACTTTTGGACAGATTTGTATCACCAGGCCGCGTCACTGATGCTACAAGGCACTATCACTTGTATCAAAAGATACTGTTTGTAGGGAAAGGGAAGCAAATATACGGAAACATCATTCAAAGTTGGTGCATTCATAACCACCCGTTAAGGTTTGAATGTAGCCTTGTAAGAACTTGAATCTGACAAATAATCTGCCCTTCAATCCTACAACAGCAAAAAGACAGGCGAAAAAATCATTACCTAGACTGGCCGGAAATACCTGACCGGATATCCGTCGGCCATATCTCCGTCGTGGTCCAATGGGCGGCTGGTCCTTCCGGGATCTGCAATGTATTGATCTAAGAAGCATTAGAATGTGAAATTATTGAAAGAACGTATCGTTTTACCAAATCGTTTGGGTAAAATCGGCGATACCTTATATACACCGCCGCGATAAAATCGAGATACTTTTGGACATATTTGTATCACCAGGCCGCGTCACTGATGCTACAAGGCACTATCACTTGTATCAAAAGATACTGTTTGTAGGGAAAGGGAAGCAAATATACGGAAACATCATTCAAAGTTGGTGCATTCATAACCACCCGTTAAGGTTTGAATGTAGCCTTGTAAGAACTTGAATCTGACAAATAATCTGCCCTTCAATCCTACAACAGCAAAAAGACAGGCGAAAAAATCATTACCTAGACTGGCCGGAAATACCTGACCGGATATCCGTCGGCCATATCTCCGTCGTGGTCCAATGGGCGGCTGGTCCTTCCGGGATCTGCAATGTATTGATCTAAGAAGCATTATAATTTGAAATTATTGAAAGAACGTATCGTTTTACCAAATCGTTTGGGTAAAATCGGCGATACTTTATATACACCGCCGCGATAAAATCGAGATACTTTTGGACAGATTTGTATCACCAGGCCGCGTCACTGATGCTACAAGGCACTATCACTTGTATCAAAAGATACTGTTTGTAGGGAAAGGGAAGCAAATATACGGAAACATCATTCAAAGTTGGTGCATTCATAACCACCCGTTAAGGTTTGAATGTAGCCTTGTAAGAACTTGAATCTGACAAATAATCTGCCCTTCAATCCTACAACAGCAAAAAGACAGGCGAAAAAATCATTACCTAGACTGGCCGGAAATACCTGACCGGATATCCGTCGGCCATATCTCCGTCGTGGTCCAATGGGCGGCTGGTCCTTCCGGGATCTGCAATGTATTGATCTAAGAAGCATTAGAATGTGAAATTATTGAAAGAACGTATCGTTTTACCAAATCGTTTGGGTAAAATCGGCGATACTTTATATACACCGCCGCGATAAAATCGAGATACTTTTGGACAGATTTGTATCACCAGGCCGCGTCACTGATGCTACAAGGCACTATCACTTGTATCAAAAGATACTGTTTGTAGGGAAAGGGAAGCAAATATACGGAAACATCATTCAAAGTTGGTGCATTCATAACCACCCGTTAAGGTTTGAATGTAGCCTTGTAAGAACTTGAATCTGACAAATAATCTGCCCTTCAATCCTACAACAGCAAAAAGACAGGTGAAAAAATCATTACCTAGACTGGCCGGAAATACCTGACCGGATATCCGTCGGCCATATCTCCGTCGTGGTCCAATGGGCGGCTGGTCCTTCCGGGATCTGCAATGTATTGATCTAAGAAGCATTAGAATGTGAAATTATTGAAAGAACGTATCGTTTTACCAAATCGTTTCGGTAAAATCGGCGATACTTTATATACACCGCCGCGATCAAATCGAATGATACTTTTGGACAGATTTGTATCACCAGGACGCGGTACTGATGCTACAAGGCAATATCACTTGTATCAAAAGATACTGTTTGTAGGGAAAGGGAAGCAAATATACGGAAACATCATTCAAACTTGGTGCATTCATAACCACTCGTTAAGGTTTGAATATAGCCTTGTAAGAACTTGAATCTGACAAATAATCTGCCCTTCAATCCTACAACAGCAAAAAGACAGGCGAAAAAATCATTACCTAGACTGGCCGGAAATACCTGACCGGATATCCGTCGGCCATATCTCCGTCGTGGTCCAATGGGCGGCTGGTCCTTCCGGGATCTGTAATGTATTGATCTAAGAAGCATTAGAATGTGAAATTATTGAAAGAACGTATCGTTTTACCAAATCGTTTGGGTAAAATCGGCGATACTTTATATACACCGCCGCGATAAAATCGAGATACTTTTGGACAGATTTGTATCACCAGGCCGCGTCACTGATGCTACAAGGCACTATCACTTGTATCAAAAGATACTGTTTGTAGGGAAAGGGAAGCAAATATACGGAAACATCATTCAAAGTTGGTGCATTCATAACCACCCGTTAAGGTTTGAATGTAGCCTTGTAAGAACTTGAATCTGACAAATAATCTGCCCTTCAATCCTACAACAGCAAAAAGACAGGCGAAAAAATCATTACCTAGACTGGCCGGAAATACCTGACCGGATATCCGTCGGCCATATCTTCGTCGTGGTCCAATGGGCGGCTGGTCCTTCCGGGATCTGCAATGTATTGATCTAAGAAGCATTAGAATGTGAAATTATTGAAAGAACGTATCGTTTTACCAAATCGTTTGGGTAAAATCGGCGATACTTTATATACACCGCCGCGATAAAATCGAGATACTTTTGGACAGATTTGTATCACCAGGCCGCGTCACTGATGCTACAAGGCACTATCACTTGTATCAAAAGATACTGTTTGTAGGGAAAGGGAAGCAAATGTACAGAAACATCATTCAAAGTTGGTGCATTCATAACCACCCGTTAAGGTTTGAATGTAGCCTTGTAAGAACTTGAATCTGACAAATAATCTGCCCTTCAATCCTACAACAGCAAAAAGACAGGCGAAAAAATCATTACCTAGACTGGCCGGAAATACCTGACCGGATATCCGTCGGCCATATCTCCGTCGTGGTCCAATGGGCGGCTGGTCCTTCCGGGATCTGCAATGTATTGATCTAAGAAGCATTAGAATGTGAAATTATTGAAAGAACGTATCGTTTTACCAAATCGTTTGGGTAAAATCGGCGATACTTTATATACACCGCCGCGATAAAATCGAGATACTTTTGGACAGATTTGTATCACCAGGCCGCGTCACTGATGCTACAAGGCACTATCACTTGTATCAAAAGATACTGTTTGTAGGGAAAGGGAAGCAAATATACGGAAACATCATTCAAAGTTGGTGCATTCATAACCACCCGTTAAGGTTTGAATGTAGCCTTGTAAGAACTTGAATCTGACAAATAATCTGCCCTTCAATCCTACAACAGCAAAAAGACAGGCGAAAAAATCATTACCTAGACTGGCCGGAAATACCTGACCGGATATCCGTCGGCCATATCTCCGTCGTGGTCCAATGGGCGGCTGGTCCTTCCGGGATCTGCAATGTATTGATCTAAGAAGCATTAGAATGTGAAATTATTGAAAGAACGTATCGTTTTACCAAATCGTTTGGGTAAAATCGGCGATACTTATATACACCGCCGCGATAAAATCGAGATACTTTTGGACAGATTTGTATCACCAGGCCGCGTCACTGATGCTACAAGGCACTATCACTTGTATCAAAAGATACTGTTTGTAGGGAAAGGGAAGCAAATATACGGAAACATCATTCAAAGTTGGTGCATTCATAACCACCCGTTAAGGTTTGAATGTAGCCTTGTAAGAACTTGAATCTGACAAATAATCTGCCCTTCAATCCTACAACAGCAAAAAGACAGGTGAAAAAATCATTACCTAGACTGGCCGGAAATACCTGACCGGATATCCGTCGGCCATATCTCCGTCGTGGTCCAATGGGCGGCTGGTCCTTCCGGGATCTGTAATGTATTGATCTAAGAAGCATTAGAATGTGAAATTATTGAAAGAACGTATCGTTTTACCAAATCGTTTGGGTAAAATCGGCGATACTTTATATACAACCGCCGCGATAAAATCGAGATACATTTGGACAGATTTGTATCACCAGGCCGCGTCACTGATGCTACAAGGCACTATCACTTGTATCAAAAGATACTGTTTGTAGGGAAAGGGAAGCAAATATACGGAAACATCATTCAAACTTGGTGCATTCATAACCACTCGTTAAGGTTTGAATATAGCCTTGTAAGAACTTGAATCTGACAAATAATCTGCCCTTCAATCCTACAACAGCAAAAAGACAGGCGAAAAAATCATTACCTAGACTGGCCGGAAATACCTGACCGGATATCCGTCGGCCATATCTCCGTCGTGGTCCAATGGGCGGCTGGTCCTTCCGGGATCTGCAATGTATTGATCTAAGAAGCATTAGAATGTGAAATTATTGAAAGAACGTATCGTTTTACCAAATCGTTTGGGTAAAATCGGCGATACTTTATATACACCGCCGCGATAAAATCGAGATACTTTTGGACAGATTTGTATCACCAGGCCGCGTCACTGATGCTACAAGGCACTATCACTTGTATCAAAAGATACTGTTTGTAGGGAAAGGGAAGCAAATATACGGAAACATCATTCAAAGTTGGTGCATTCATAACCACCCGTTAAGGTTTGAATGTAGCCTTGTAAGAACTTGAATCTGACAAATAATCTGCCCTTCAATCCTACAACAGCAAAAAGACAGGCGAAAAAATCATTACCTAGACTGGCCGGAAATACCTGACCGGATATCCGTCGGCCATATCTCCGTCGTGGTCCAATGGGCGGCTGGTCCTTCCGGGATCTGCAATGTATTGATCTAAGAAGCATTAGAATGTGAAATTATTGAAAGAACGTATCGTTTTACCAAATCGTTTCGGTAAAATCGGCGATACTTTATATACACCGCCGCGATGAAATCGAATGATACTTTTGGACAGATTTGTATCACCAGGACGCGGTACTGATGCTACAAGGCAATATCACTTGTATCAAAAGATACTGTTTGTAGGGAAAGGGAAGCAAATATACGGAAACATCATTCAAACTTGGTGCATTCATAACCACTCGTTAAGGTTTGAATATAGCCTTGTAAGAACTTGAATCTGACAAATAATCTGCCCTTCAATCCTACAACAGCAAAAAGACAGGCGAAAAAATCATTACCTAGACTGGCCGGAAATACCTGACCGGATATCCGTCGGCCATATCTCCGTCGTGGTCCAATGGGCGGCTGGTCCTTCCGGGATCTGTAATGTATTGATCTAAGAAGCATTATAATTTGAAATTATTGAAAGAACGTATAGTTTTACCAAATCGTTTCGGTAAAATCGGCGATACTTTATATACACCGCCGCGATCAAATCGAATGATACTTTTGGACAGATTTGTATCACCAGGACGCGGTACTGATGCTACAAGGCAATATCACTTGTATCAAAAGATACTGTTTGTAGGGAAAGGGAAGCAAATATACGGAAACATCATTCAAACTTGGTGCATTCATAACCACTCGTTAAGGTTTGAATATAGCCTTGTAAGAACTTGAATCTGACAAATAATCTGCCCTTCAATCCTACAACAGCAAAAAGACAGGCGAAAAAATCATTACCTAGACTGGCCGGAAATACCTGACCGGATATCCGTCGGCCATATCTCCGTCGTGGTCCAATGGGCGGCTGGTCCTTCCGGGATCTGCAATGTATTGATCTAAGAAGCATTATAATGTGAAATTATTGAAAGAACGTATCGTTTTACCAAATTGTTTCGGTACAATCGGCGATACTTTATATACACCGCCGCGATAAAATCGAATGATACTTTTGGACAGATTTGTATCACCAGGACGCGGTACTGATGTTACAAGGCAATATCACTTGTATCAAAAGATACTGTTTGTAGGGAAAGGGAAGCAAATATACGGAAACATCATTCAAAGTTGGTGCATTCATAACCACCCGTTAAGGTTTGAATGTAGCCTTGTCAGAACTTGAATCTGACAAATAATCTGCCCTTCAATCCTACAACAGCAAAAAGACAGGCGAAAAAATCATAACCTAGACTGGCCGGAAATACCTGACCAGATATCCGTCGGCCATATCTCCGTCGTGGTCCAATGGGCGGCTGGTCCTTCCGGGATCTGCAATGTATTGATCTAAGAAGCATTAGAATTTGAAATTATTGAAAGAAAGTATCGTTTTACCAAATTATTGTATTGGCCATATTTTTGCTGCAGTCATTCATAGGTCCGGGATCTGCAATTAATTGATGTATGTAAGAAGAGTTAGCATCAGTAACTATTGAAAGTATTGTTTTATTAATCCGTTGATTTTACCTGGATTTATTGGTTTTTTATTTGATTGATTTTTATTGATTTTTATTGAGATTTTTTTATTGAGATTTAATTTTTTTTCTCCATGTTTTATATTGAGATTTTATACAATTCATTAGCTTATTGATTATTTATTGATTGATTTGCCTATTTATTTTTGATGAATTTTAGTTTTTATTTATTTATTTAAGGGTTAACTGTAATATTTTTTTTACGTTATTGAGCAATAACACAAAAAACTGGGGTGTACTCTGAATAAACCGCGAAGGACTCCCCCTCCAACCAGTAATAAAACATTCAAAATCTTATTTACAGCGCCCCCCCCCCCCCCCCCCCCCCCCCAACACACACACAAGTAATAAAACATTAAATTTCTTACTATATATGACCCCAACCCCCAGTAATGAAACTTCCAAGTTCATAGTACTACCACCACCAGTCATAAAACATTCAAGTTCATACTAAACAGCCATCCCCCCATTAATAGAACATTGAACTCCCCCCTAGACCAGTCATCAAGCATTCAAGTTCTTTGTATACAAGACCCTGCCCCCATCAGTAATAAAACATTCCAGTTTTAAAGATAAAGGCCCCCCTCCCCAGTAATAAAACATTAAATTCCTTTGTAGACAGGACTGTCCCCCCCACCAATAATAAACCTTTCAAGTTCATAGTATAAAGTACCCCCCACCAGTAATAAAAGGTTCTTTGTATACAGGAACCCCCTAGAACCAGTAATAAAACATTCAAGTTCTTAGTATACAGAACACCCCCCCCCCCCCCCCCCACCAGTAATAAAACATTCAAGTTATTAGTATAAAGGACCCCCTCCTCTCCAACAAGTAAAATCATTAAGGTTACAAGTTCTTATAATACAGGACCCCCCCCCCCCCCCCCTGCACCAGTAATAAAACATTCAAGTTCTTAGTATACAGGACTCCCCCCCCCCCCCCCATCAGTTATAAAACAGTAAAGTTCTCAGTAAAGTATACAGGACCCCTCCACCCCAATACCAATAATAAAATATTCCAAGTTCTTTCTATACAGGACCCCGTCCCCACTAGTCATTCCAGTTCTTAGTATACAGGACCCGCCGCCGCCCCCCCCCAACAAGTAATAAAACATTCAAGATCTAACTATACAGGACCCCCCTCCCCCTTTCTATACCGGACCCCGCCCCCACCAGTCATTCAAGTTCTTAGTATAAAGGACACCCCCCCCCCCCCCCCCAGCAATAAAACATTTAAGTTCTTAGTATACAGGACCCCCCCCCCTCCAGTCATTAAAGTTCTTAGTATACAGGACCATCCCCCCCCCCCCCCGGAGACCAGTAATAAAATATTGAAAGTTCTTAATATACAGGACTCCTTCCCCCCCCACCAGTAATAAAACATTCAAGTTCTTACTATACAAGAACCCCCCCCCCCGCGCCTCCCACACAAGTAATAAAACATTCAAGTTCTTAGTATAAAGGACCCCCTCCTCAAACAAATAAAAAAAACCCATTAAGGTTCTTAGTATACAGGACCTCCCCCCCCCCAACAAGTAATAAAATATTGAAAGTTCTTAGTGTACAGGACCCCCCTCCCCCCACCTCCACATCAGTAATAAAACATTCAAGTTCATACTATACAGGATTCCCTCCCCCCTTTCTATACCGGACCCCGCCCCACCAGTCATTGCAGTTCTTAGTATAAAGGTCACCCCCCCCCCCCCTGAGACCGGTAATAAAATATTGAAAGTTCTTAGTATACAGGACACCCATCCCCCCACCTCCACACCAGTAATACAACATTCAAGTTCATACTAAACAGCCCCCCCCCCCCCGCCCCAAGAAGTAATAAAACATTCAAGATCTAACTATACAGGACTCCCCTCATAAACGACCCCCCCCCCCCCCCCCCCCACAGTAATAAAACATTAAAGTTCTTACTATACAACAACCTCCCCTCCTCCAACAAGTAAAAAAAACATTAAGGTTCTCTTAGTATACAGGACCTCCCCCCCCCCCAGCGGTAAGAAAATATTCAAATTTCTTTATATACAGGGACCCCCCCCCCCCCCCTACCAGTAATAAAAATTCAAAGTTCTTTATACAGGACCCCCCATCCCACCAGTAATAAAAATATAAAAAGTTCTTTATATACAGGACCCCCCCCCCCCCCCCCCCCCCCCCACCAGTCATTCAAGTATTTAAGTTCTGCGTAAAAAGGAACCCTCAATAAAACATTAAAGTTCTTACTATACAAAGCCCCCCCCCCTCCACCAGTAATAAAACATTAAAGTTCTAAGTATACAGGACACAGGACCAATAATAAAATATTCCAAGTTCTTTCTATACAGGACCCCGCCCCCCACCAGTCATTCCAGTTCTTAGTATACAGGACCCCCCCCCCCCCCCCCCCCCAACAAGTAATAAAACATTCAAGATCTAACTATACAGGACTCCCCTCCCCCTTTCTATACCAGACCCCGCCCCCACCAGTAATAAAACATTAAAGTTTTAGTATACACCCCCCCCCACCAGTAATAAACCAATCAGGTTCATACTAAACAGCCCCCCCCCCCCGCCCCCCAAGAAGTAATAAAACATTAAAGTTCTAAGTATCAAGGACCCCCCACGAGTATTAAAACATTAATGTCTCCCCCCCCTCCCCCGAGACCAGTAATAAGATATTGAAAGTTCTTAGTATACAGGACACCTCCCCCTCCCCCCCCCCCCCCCCACCTCCACACCAGTAATAAAACATTCAAGATCTAACTATACAGGACTCCCCTCCCCCTTTCTATACCGGACCCCGCCCCCACCAGTCATTCAAATTCTGAGTATAAAGGACCCCCCCCCCCCCCCAGTAATAAAACATTAAAGTTCTTAGTATACAGGACCTCCCCCCCCCAGCGGTAATAAAACATTAAAGTTCTTAGTATCCAGGACCCCCCACGAGTATTAAAACATTAATGTCCCCCCCCCCCCCCCCCCCCGAGACCAGTTATATTAAAATTTTGAAAGTTCTTAGTATACAGGACTCCTCCCCCCCCCCCCCCCCCCCCCCCCAACTCCACACAGTAATAAAACCATTCAAGTTCATACTATACAGGATTCCCCTCCCCCTTTGTATACCGGACCCCACCCCCACCAGTTATTCCAGTTCTTAGTATAAAGGACATCACCACCCCCCCCCCCCCCCCCCCCCAAGACCAGTAATAAAATATTGAAAGTTATTAATATACAGGACTCCCCACCCACCCACCTCCACACCAGTAATAAAACATTCAAGCTCATACTAAACAGCCCCACCCCACCGCCCCCCAAGAAGTAATAAAACATTCAAGATCTAACTATACAGGAATCCCCTCCCCCCACCACTAACAAAACATCAAAACATTCAAGTTCTCAGTATAAAGGACCCCCTCGTCAAACAAATAAAAAAAACATTAAGGGTCTTAGTATACAGGACCCCCCCCCCCCCCCCCCCCAGCGGTAATAAAACATTGAAGTTCTTATTATACAAGAACCCTCACCGCCCCTCCCACACAAGTAATAAAACATTCAAGTTCTTAGTATAAAGGACCCCCTCCTCAAACAAATAAAAAAAACATTAAGGGTCTTAGTATACAGGACCCCCCACCCCCAGCGGTAATAAAACATTGAAGTTCTTAGTATACAGGAGCCCCCCCCCCCCCCCCCCCCCCCCCCAACAAGTAATAAAACATTAAAGTTCTTAGTATCCAGGACCCTCCACGAGTATTAAAACATTAATGTCTCCCCCCCCCCCCCCCCCAAGACCAGTAATAAAATATTGAAAGTTCTTAGTAAACAGGACTCCCCCCCCCCCCCCCCAGTAATAAAACATTCAAGTTCATACTAAACAGCCCGCCCCCAAGAAGTAATCAAACATTCAAGATCTAACTATACAGGACTCCCCTCCCCCCACCAGTAATAAAACATTCAAGTTCTAAGTATAAAGGAACCCCCCCCCCCCCCCGCCCCTCACACACAAGTAAAACATTAAGGTTCTTAGTATACAGGACCTCCCCCCCCCCCCCCCCCCCAGCGGTAATAAAACATTCAAGTTCTTAGTATCCAGGACTCCTCCCCCTCACCTCCACACCAGTAATAAAACATTCAAGTTCATACTAAACAGCCCCCCCCCCCCCCCCCGGACCCCCAAGAAGTAATAAAACATTCAAGATCTAACTATACAGGACTCCCCTCCCCCCACCAGTAATAAAACATTCAAGTTCTTTATATACAGCACCCACCCCCCACCACCTGTCATTCAAGTATTTAAGTTCTGTGTATAAAGGAAACCTCAATAAAACATTAAAGTTCTTACCATACAAGGACCCCCCCCCCCCCCCCACCACAGACCAGTAATAAAATATTCAAGTTCTTAGTATAAAGGACCCCCTCCCAGTAATAAAACATTGAATTCCTTTGTAGACAGGACACCCCTCCCCCCCCTGCACCAGTAATAAAACATTCAAGTTCTTAGTATACAGGATTCCCCCCTCCCCCCATCAGTAATAAATATTAAAGTTCTCAGTATACAGGACCCCTCCACCCCAAGACCAATAAAAAAACTTTAAGGTTCTTAGTATACAGGACCTCCATCCCCCCAGCGGTAATAAAACATTGAAGTTCTTAGTATACAGGACCCCCCCCCTCACACCCAACAAGTAATAAAACATTAAAGTTCTAAGTATCCAGGACCCCCCACGAGTATTAAAACATTAATGTCTCCCCCCCCCCCCCCCGAGACAAGTAATAAGATATTGAAAGTTCTTAGTATACAGGACACCTCCCCCTCCCCCCACCTCCACACCAGTAATAAAACATTCAAGATCTAACTATACAGGACTCCCCTCCCCCTTTCTATACCGGACCCCGCCCCCACCAGTCATTCAAATTCTGAGTATAAAGGACCCCCCCCCCCCCCCCAGTAATAAAACATTAAAGTTCTTAGTATACAGGACCTCCCCCCCCCCCCCCCCCCCCCAGCGGTAATAAAACATTAAAGTTCTTAGTATCCAGGACCCCCCCCACGAGTATTAAAACATTAATGTCCCCCCCCCCCCCCGAGACCAGTTATATTAAAATTTTGAAAGTTCTTAGTATACAGGACTCCTCCCCCCCCCCCCCCAACTCCACACCAGTAATAAAACATTCAAGTTCATACTATACAGGATTCCCCTCCCCCTTTGTATACCGGACCCCGCCCCCACCAGTTATTCCAGTTCTTAGTATAAAGGACATCACCACCACCCCCCCCCCCCCCCCCCCCTCCAAGACCAGTAATAAAATATTGAAAGTTATTAATATACAGGACTCCCCACCCACCCACCTCCACACCAGTAATAAAACATTCAAGCTCATACTAAACAGCCCCACCCCACCGCCCCCCAAGAAGTAATAAAACATTCAAGATCTAACTATACAGGAATCCCCTCCCCCCACCACTAATAAAACATTCAAGTTCTCAGTATAAAGGACCCCCTCGTCAAACAAATAAAAAAAACATTAAGGGTCTTAGTATACAGGACCCCCCCCCCCCCCCCCCCCAGCGGTAATAAAACATTGAAGTTCTTATTATACAAGAACCCTCACCGCCCCTCCCACACAAGTAATAAAACATTCAAGTTCTTAGTATAAAGGACCCCCTCCTCAAACAAATAAAAAAAACATTAAGGGTCTTAGTATACAGGACCCCCCCCCCCCCCCCCCCACCCCCAGCGGTAATAAAACATTGAAGTTCTTAGTATACAGGAGCCCCCCCCCCCCCAACAAGTAATAAAACATTAAAGTTCTTAGTATCCAGGACCCTCCACGAGTATTAAAACATTAATGTCTCCCCCCCCCCCCCCCCCCCCCCCCCCGAGACCAGTAATAAAATATTGAAAGTTCTTAGTAAACAGGACACCCCCCCACCTCCACACCAGTAATAAAACATTCAAGTTCTTAGTATACAGGATTCCCCCCTCCCCCCCATCAGTAATAAAACATTAAAGTTCTCAGAGTATACAGGACCCCTCCACCCCAAGACCAATAAAAAAACATTAAGGTTCTTAGTATACAGGACCTCCATCCCCCCCAGCGGTAATAAAACATTCACCCAGCGGTAATAAAACATTCAAGTTCTTAGTATACAGGACCCCCCCCCCCCCCCCCACCCCCAACAAGTAATAAAACATTAAAGTTCTTAGTATCCAGGACCCCGCACGAGTATTAAAAAATTAATGCTCCCCGCCCGAGACCAGTAATAAAACATTCAATTTCATACTATACAGGATTCCCCTCCCCCTTTCTATACCGGACCCCGCCCCCACCAGTCATTCCAGTTCTTAGTATAAAGGACACCACCCCACCCCACCCCCACCCCCCCTGAGACCAGTTATAAAATATTGAAAGTTCTTAATATACAGGACTCCTCCCCCCCCCCCCCACTTCCACACCAGTAATAAAACATTCAAGTTCATACTAAAACAGCCCCCCCCCCCCCCCGCCCCCAAGAAGTAATAAAACATTCCAAGATCTAACTATACAGGACTCCCCTCCCCACCAGTAATAAAACATTCAAGTTCTAAGTATAAAGGAATAAAATACACAAAGTTCTTTATATACAGGACCCCCCACCAGTCATTTAAGTATTTAAGTTCTGCATATAAAGGAACCCTCATTAAAACATTAAATCCAGGACCCCCCACGAGTATTAAAACATTAAGGGCCCCCCCCCCCCCGAGACCAGTAATAAAATATTGAAAGTTCTTAGTAAAACAGGAGACCCCCCCCCCCACCTCCCCCCCCCCCACCTCCACACCAGTAATAAAACATTCAAGTTCATACTAAACAGCCCCCCCCCCCCCCCCGCCCCCAAGAAGTAATAAAACATTCAAGATCTAACTATACAGGACACCCCTCCCCCCCCCCCCCCCTGCACCAGTAATAAAACATTCAAGTTCTTAGTATACAGGATTCCCCCCTCCCCCCATCAGTAATAAATATTAAAGTTCTCAGTATACAGGACCCCTCCACCCCAAGACCAATAAAAAAACTTTAAGGTTCTTAGTATACAGGACCTCCATCCCCCCAGCGGTAATAAAACATTGAAGTTCTTAGTATACAGGACCCCCCCTCACACCCAACAAGTAATAAAACATTAAAGTTCTAAGTATCCAGGACCCCCCACGAGTATTAAAACATTAATGTCTCCCCCCCCCCCCCCCCCCCCCCCGAGACAAGTAATAAGATATCGAAAGTTCTTAGTATACAGGACACCTCCCCCTCCCCCCCACCTCCACACCAGTAATAAAACATTCAAGATCTAACTATACAGGACTCCCCTCCCCCTTTCTATACCGGACCCCGCCCCCACCAGTCATTCAAATTCTGAGTATAAAGGACCCCCCCCCCCCCCCCACCAGTAATAAAACATTAAAGTTCTTAGTATACAGGACTCCTCCCCCCCCCCCCAACTCCACACCAGTAATAAAACATTCAAGTTCATACTATACAGGATTCCCCTCCCCCGCCAGTAATAAAACATTCAAGTTCTTAGTATAAAGGACCCCCTCGTCAAACAAATCAAAAAAACATTAATGTTCTTAGTATACAGGAACTCCCCCCTCCCCCAGCGGTAATAAAACATTGAAGTTCCTAGTATACAGGACCCCCCCCCCCCCCCCCCCCCCCCACGAGTATTAAAACATTAATGTCTCCCCGCCCCCCGAGACCAGTAATAAAACATTGAAAGTTCTTAGTAAACAGGACTACACCCCCCCCCCCCCCCCACCCCTCCACACCAGTAATAAAACATTCAAGTTCATACTAAACACCCCCCTGCCCCCCAAGAAGTAATAAAACATTCAAGATCTAACTATACAGGACTCCCCTCCCCCGTCCAGTAATAAAACATTCAAGTTCATACTATACAGGATTCCCCTCCGCCTTTGTATACCGGACCCCGCCCCCACCAGTTATTCCAGTTCTTAGTATAAAGGACACCACCCCCCCCCCCCCCCACCCCGAGACCAGTAATCAAATATTGAAAGTTCTTAATATACAGGACTCCTCCCCCCCCCCCCCCCACCTCCACACCAGTAATAAAACATTCAAGTTCATACTAAACAGCCCCCCCCCCGGACCCCCAAGATATAATAAAACATTCAAGATCTAACTATACAGGACTCCCCTCCCCCCACCAGTAATAAAACATTCAAGTTCTTTGTATACAGCACCCCCCCCCCCCCCCCCCACCACCTGTCATTCAAGTATTTAAGTTCTGTGTATAAAGGAAACCTCAATAAAACATTAAAGTTCTTACTATACAAGGACCCCCCCCCCCCCCCCACCACCCCCCACCACAGACCAGTAATAAAACATTTAAGTTCATACTAAACAGCCCCCCGACCCCCAAGAAGTAATAAAACATTCAAGATCTAACTATACAGGACTCCCCCCCCCCCCACCCACCAGTAATAAAACATTCAAGTTCTTTATATACAGGACCCCCCTCCCCCCCACCAGTCATTCAAGTATTTAAGTTCTGCGTATAAAGGAACCCTCAATAAAACATTAAAGTTCTTACTATACAAGGACCCCCCCACCACCACAGACCAGTAATAAAATATTCAAGTTCTTAGTATAAAGGACCCCCTCCCAGTAATAAAACATTGAATTCCTTTGTAGACAGGACACCCCTCCCCCCTGCACCAGTAATAAAACATTCAAGTTCTTAGTATACAGGATTCCCCCCCTCCCCCATCAGTAATAAAACATTAAAGTTCTCAGTAAACAGGACCCCCTCCACCCCAAGACCAATAAAAAAACATTAAGGTTCTTAGTATACAGGACCTCCATCCCCCCCAGCGGTAATAAAACATTGAAGTTCTTAGTATACAGGACCCCCCCCCCCCCCCCCCTCCCCTAACAAGTAATAAAACATTAAAGTTCTTAGTATCCAGGATCCCCCACGAGCATTAAAACATTAATGTCTCCCCGCCCCCGAGACCAGTAATAAGATATTGAAAGTTCTTAGTATACAGGACACCTCCCCCTCCCCCCACCTCCACACCAGTAATAAAACATTCAAGTTCATGCTATACAGGATTCCCCTCCCCCTTTCTATACCGGACCCCGCCCCCACTAGTCATTCCAGTTCTTAGTATAAAGGACACCCCCCCCACTGAGACCAGTAATAAAATATTGAAAGTTCTTAATATACAGGACTCCTCCCCCCCCCACCTCCACACCAGTAATAAAACATTTAAGTTCATACTAAACAGCCCCCCGACCCCCAAGAAGTAATAAAACATTCAAGATCTAACTATACAGGACTCCCCCCCCCCCCCCCCACCAGTAATGAAACATTCAAGTTCTTTATATACAGGACCCCCCCTCCCCCCCACCAGTCATTCAAGTATTTAAGTTCTGCGTATAAAGGAACCCTCAATAAAACATTAAAGTTCTTACTATACAAGGACCCCCCCACCACAGACCAGTAATAAAATATTCAAGTTCTTAGTATAAAGGACCCCCTCCCAGTAATAAAACATTGAATTCCTTTGTAGACAGGACACCCCTTCCCCCTGCACCAGTAATAAAACATTCAAGTTCTTAGTTTACTGGATTCCCCCCCCCCCCCCCCCCCACCCCCCAATCAGTAATAAAACATTAAAGTTCTCAGTATACAGGACCCCCCCCCCCCCAAAGAATTAATAAAACATTAAAGTTCTTAGTATCCAGGACCCCCCACGAGTATTAAAACATTAATGTCCCCCCCCCCCCCCCCCCCCCCCTCCGAGACCAGTAATAAAATATTGAAAGTTCTTGGTATACAAGACACCTCCCCCTCCCCCCCACCTCCACACCAGTAATAAAATATTCAAGTTCATACTAAAAAGCCCCCCCCCCCCCGCCCCCAAGAAGTAATAAAACATTCAAGATCTAACTATACAGGACTCCCCTCCCCCACCAGTAATAAAACATTCAAGTTCTAAGTATAAAGGAACCCCCCCCCCCCCCACAGTAATAAAATATACAAAGTTCTTTATATACAGGACCCCCCCCCCCCCCCCCAGTAATAAAATATACAAAGTTTTTTTATATACAGGACCCCCCAACAGTCATTCAAGTATTTAAGTTCTGCATATGAAGGAACCCTCAATAAAACATTAAAGTTGTTAATATACAAGGACCCCCCCCCCCCCCCCCCCCCCCACCACAGACCAGTAATAAAACATTCAAGTTCTTAGTATACAGGACCCCCTCCCAGTAATAAACATTGAATTCCTTTGTAGACAGGACACCCCCCCCCCCCCCCCCCCCCAACAAGTAATAAAACATTCAAGATCTAACTATACAGCACTCCCCTTCCCCTTACTATAGGGGACCCGGCCCCCACCAGTCATTCCAGTTCTTAGTATAAAGGACACCCCCCCCCCCCCCCCCTGAGACCAGTAATAAAATATTGAAAGTTCTTAATATATAGGACTCCTCCCCCCCACCTCCAAACCAGTAATAAAACATTCAAGTTCATACTAAAACACCCCCCCCCCCCCCGCCCCCCAAGAAGTAATAAAACATTCAAGATCTAACTATACAGGACCATCCCCCCCCTGAGACCAGTAATAAAATATTGAAAGTTCTTAATATATAGGACTCCTCCCCCCCACCTCCAAACCAGTAATAAAACATTCAAGTTCATACTAAACAGCCCCCCCCCCCCCGCCCCCCAAGAAGTAATAAAACATTCAAGATCTAACTATACAGGACCATCCCCCCCCTGAGACCATTAATGAAATATTGAAAGTTCTTAGTATACAGGACCCCCCCCCCCCCCCCCCCCCCCCCCCCCCCCCCCCCCCCAACAAGTAATAAAACATTCAAGATCTAACTATACAGGACTCCCCTCCCCCTTTCTATACCGGACCCCGCCCATACCAGTCATTCAAATTCTGAGTATAAAGGACCCCCCCCCCCCCCCTCACCCACCAGTAATAAAACATTAAAGTTCTAACTAAACAGGACTCCCCTCCCCCACCAGAAATAAAACATTCAAGTTCTTAGTATAAAGGACCCCCTCCTCAAACAAATAAAAAAAACATAAAGGTTCTTAGTATCCAGGACCCCCTCACGAGTATTAAAACATTAATGTCTCCCCCCCCCCCCCCCCCCCGAGACCAGTAATAAAATATTGAAAGTTCTTAGTATACAGGACATCTCCTCCCCCCCCCCCCCCCCCCCCCACCTCCACACCAGTAATAAAACATTCAAGTTCATACTAAACAGGATTCCCCTCCCCCTTTCTATACCGGACCCCGCCCCCACCAGTCATTCCAGTTCTTAGTATAAAGGACACCACCCTACCCCCCCAACCCCCCCTGAGACCAGTAATAAAATATTGAAAGTTCTTAATATACAGGACTCCTCCCCCCCCCCCCCCCCCACCTCCACACCAGTAATAAAACATTCTAGCTCATACTAAACAGCCCCCCCCCCCGCCCCCCCCAAGAAGTAATAAAACATTCAAGATCTAACTATACAGGAATCCCCTCCCCCCACCACTAACAAAACATCAAAACATTCAAGTTCTCAGTATAAAGGACCCCCTCCTCAAACAAATAAAAAAAACATTAAGGGTCTTAGTATACAGGACCCCCCCCCCCCCCCCAGCAGTAATAAAACATTGAAGTTCTTAGTATCCAGGACCCCCCACGAGTATTAAAACATAAATGTCCCCCCCCCCCCCCGAGACCAGTAATAAAATATTGAAAGTTCTTAGTAAACAGGAGAACCCCCCCCACCTCCCCCCCACCTCCCCTCACCTCCACACCAGTAATAAAACATTCAAGTTCATACTAAACAGCCCCCCCCCCCGACCCCCAAGAAGTAATAAAACATTCAAAATCTAACTATACAGGACTCCCCTCCCCCACCAGTAATAAAACATTCAAGTTCTTAGTATAAAGGACCCCCTCCCCCCCCCCCCCCAGCGGTAATAAAACATTGAAGTTCCTAGTATACAGGACCACCCCCCCCCCCCCCCCCAATAAGTAATAAAACATTAAAGTTCTTAGTATCCAGGACCCCCCCCCACGAGTATTAAAACATTAATGTCTCCCCGCCCCTGAGACCAGTAATAAAAATTGAAAGTTCTTAGTATACAGGACATCTCCCCCCCCCCACCCCCCCCCCCCCCCCCACCCCCCCACCCCCACCTCCACACCAGTAATAAAACATTAAAGTTCTTTATATACAGCACCCCCCCCCCCACCACCTGTCATTCAAGTATTTAAGTTCTGTGTATAAAGGAACCCTCAATAAAACATTAAAGTTCTTACTATACAAGGACCCCCCCCCCCCCCCCCCCCCCGACCACAGACCAGTAATAAAATATTCAAGTTTTTAGCATAAAGGACCCCCTCCCAGTAATAAAACATTGAATTCATTTGTAGACAGGACACCCCTCCCCCCCTGCACCAGTAATAAAACATTCAAGTTCTTAGTATACAGGATTCCCCACCTCCCCCCATCATTAATAAAACATTAAAGTTCTCAGTATAAAGGACCCCTCCACCCCAAGACCAATAAAAAAACATTAAGATTCTTAGTATACAAGACCCCCCCCCCCCCCCCAACAAGTAATAAAATATTAAAGTTCTTAGTATCCAGGACCCCCCCACAGTAATAAAACATTAAAGTTCTTACTTTACAAGAACCCCCCCCCCCCCCCCTCCTCCAACAAGTAAAAAAAAATTAAGGTTCTTAGTGTACAGGACCTCCCCCCCCCCCCCCCCCCCCCCAGCGGTAATAAAATTTTCAAAGTTCTTTATATACAGGACCTCCCCCCCACCAGTAATAAAATATTCAAAGTTCTTTCTATACAGGACCCCGCCCCCACCAGTCATTCCAGTTCTTAGTATACAGGAGGAACCCCCCCCCCAAACAAGTAATAAAATATTAAAGTTCTTAGTATCCAGGACCCCCCCACAGTAATAAAACATTAAAGTTCTTACTTTACAAGAACCCCCCCCCCCCCCTCCTCCAACAAGTAAAAAAAAACATTAAGGTTCTTAGTGTACAGGACCTCCCCCCCCACCCCCAGCGGTAATAAAATTTCAAAGTTCTTTATATACAGGGACCTCCCCCCCACCAGTAATAAAATATTCAAAGTTCTTTGCTATACAGGACCCCGCCCCACCAGTCATTCCAGTTCTTAATATACAGGAACCCCCCCCCCCCCAACAAGTAATAAAACATTCAAGATCTAACTATACAGGACTCCCCTCCCCCTTTCTAAACTGGACCCCGCCCCCACCAGTCATTCTAATTCTGAGTATAAAGGACACCCCGCCCCCCCCCCCTCCCACCAGAAATAAAACATTAAAGATTTAGTATACAGCCTCCCCCCCCCCCCCCCCCCCCCCACACACACACCAGTAATAAAATAATAAAACATTCAAGTTCTTAGTATACAGGACCATCCCCCCGCCCCCCCGCCCCCCCGCCCCCCAAGTAGTAATAAAACATTCAAGATATAACTATACAGGACTCCCCTCCCCCCACCAGTAATAAAACATTCAAGTTCTAAGTATAAAGGACCCCCTCCCAGTAATAAAACATTGAATTCCTTTGTAGACAGGACACCCCTCCCCCCCCCCCCCCCCCCCCCGAGACCAGTAATAAAACATTCTAGTTCTTAGTATACAGGACACCTCTCCACCTCCACACCAATAATAAAACAGTCAAGTTCATACTATACAGGATTCCCCTCCCCCTTTCTATACCGGACCCCGCCCCCACCAGTCATTCCAGTTCTTAGTATAAAGGACACCCCCCACCTCCACACCAGTAATAAAACATTCAAGTTCATACTAAACAGCCCCCCCCCCCCCCAACAAGTAATAAAACATTAAGGTTCTTAGTATACAGGACCTCCCCCCCCCCCTCCCCCCCCCCCATGTGATAAAACATTCAAGTTCATACTAAACAGTCGCCCCCCACCCCCTCGGGACCCCCAAGAAGTAATAAAACATTCAAGATCTAACTATACAGGACTCCCCTCCCCCCACCAGTAATAAAACATTCAAGTTCTTTATATACAGCACCCCACCCCCCCCCCCCCCCCCCACCCCCACCACCTGTCATTCAAGTATTTAAGTTCTGTGTATAAAGGAACCCTCAATAAAACATTAATGTTCTTACTATGCAAGGACCCCTCCCCCCACAAACCAGTAATAAAATATTCAAGTTCTTAGTATAAAGGACCCCCTCCCAGTAATAAAAAAATTGAATTCCTTTGTAGACAGGACACCCCTCCCCCCTGCACCAGTAATAAAACATTAAGTTCTCAGTATACAGGACCCCTCCACCCCAAGACCAATAATAAAATATTGAAAGTTCTTAGTATACAGGACACCTCCCCCCCCCCCCCCCCCCCCCACCCCCACCTCCACACCAGTAATAAAACATTCAAGTTCATACTATACAGGATTCCCCTTCCCCTTTCTATACCGGACCCGGCCCCCACCAGTCATTCCAGTTCTTAGTATAAAGGACCCCCCCCCCCCCCCCGAGACCAGTAATAAAATATTGAAAGTTCTTAGTATACAGGACACCTCCCCCCCCCCCCCCCCAGCGGTAATAAAACATTGAAGTTCCTAGTATACAGGACCCCCCCCCCCCCCCCCCAACAAGTAATAAAACATTAAAGTTCTTAGTATCCAGGACCCCCCACGAGTATTAAAACATTAATGTCTCCCCCCCCCCCCCCCACCCCCCCCCCCCCACCCCGAGACCAGTAATAAAATATTGAAAGTTCTTAGTATACAGGACACCTCCCCCCCCCCCCCCCTCCACCTCCACACCAGTAATAAAACATTCAAGTTCATACTATAGGGGATTCCCCTCCCTCTTTCTATACCGGACCCTGCCCCCACCAGTCATTCCAGTTCTTAGTATAAAGGACACCCCCCACCTCCACACCAGTAATAAAACATTCAAGTTCATAGTAAACAGCCCCCCCCCCCCCCAAGAAGTAATAAAACATTCAAGTTCTAAGTAGAAAGGACCCCCCCCCCCCCCCCCACAGTAATAAAACATTAAAGTTCTTGCTATACAAGAACCGCCCCCCCCCCCCCCCCCGCCCCTCACACACAAGTAATAAAACATTCAAGTTCTTAGTATAAAGGACCCCCTCCTCAAACAAATAAAAAAAACATTAAGGTTCTTTGGATACAGGAATTAATGTAATCCCAGATAGCTCAGTAGGTTAAGCGGTTTGGATTCCAGGGTGGATACAGGTATTCACATTAGAGGAAAATAATCGCGGAAAATCACTGGTAATAAGGGCCCTAGCCCTATTTATTAGTTTTGTGTGTATTTTTGAAGTATTTTGTGAAACATTGAAATATTTCATGATGTGACATTATTTCGTATTTTTGTGTATTTTCTCTGGCTCATTCCGGCCTGGCAGGATGGGAACCAGAGGCGACCAAAATGGCTGCTCGCGGAGGTACAGGAAAGACTGTTCGTATTTAGTCAATGTTGGTGATAATAAACTAGTTACGGCTAAAGAAACCATCAATTCCATTGAGGGTATCTGTGGTGTAGGAACATTATATGCGTGTGTTCCGAAAGGAAATGATTGTTTTGAGGTGACGCTCGACGGTAAGGAGTCGGGTCTACTGATAACTGACGGTATTAATATAGGCACCCGTGCGTGTCCGGTATCCGAGATTGTGAAGTCATTTTTGATGGTGTCATTTCTGCATATACCTGCTTATATTGATGATACAGAGATTACTGCAAAGCTTGAACTTTTGGGTGTTGAGATATTGTCGCCAGTAAAGCGTAGGTTTTATCAAGGTACGGCTGTGGCCGATGGGGCACGTTTCGTCAAAGTCCGTTTATCCCCAGAGTTACCATCGATTCCGTATACTGTGAAGTTGGACAATTCATATTATCGGGTAGTACATGATAATCAGAAAAAGATGTGTAACTTATGTCATTCATTACAACATGTACATGTATTCAGAGACTGTCCAGAGTTTTCCTGTTACAAGTGTAATGGGCAAGGTCACTATGCGAGGAATTGTACGACCCCTCCATGTAGTCGATGTGGCACTATTAGAGCTAACTGTCGGTGTGACGAGTTACAACTCGCATCCCTGTAGTGACAGATGTGGTGAACGTGGCTCTGAATGTACACGTAATGGTGAGGGTAACGAGGGGGGAGGTAACATGGAGCATGAGGGTTACACCTGTGACACATGTGACGATCTCATTTGTACATGTAAAAATACACAGAGCTCAGATGAGGATATGGATCATTCAGATGGAATTGATGAAGGTGGTGATGGTGATGATGATGACGTCGACAACGATGGCGGAGACCTCGTGCGCCCGACTGATGAAGTGGCGGGAAACAGTGTCGCGACAACGGACGAGGTATCAGAAACGCGCGAGACTCAAAATAAAGTGTTGGAACTTTCCTCAATCCTGTGTGATTCCCAGAACACTGACGATAATTTCATCCACACTGATACTATCAATGATAATAGCAATGACGGGGGGGGGGGGATCTCAAAGTATGGAGATCCCCTCTCCCCAACAGGGTGTTGATATAAGAACTGGGGAGAATTGGGCTGTTGTATTAGCCAGGAATAAACGAAAATGTAGAAAAGCGTCATCTCCAAGTACTTGTAAGAAAGGGAAAGTTGTTAGAAACAAATAAAAAAAATAGAAGTTCAAATGGATTTGTTCACGTATATTTCCCTTCTTCTTATGTTTAGTATATAGTCCTTTAACTGTTATGGTTTGGTTTGGTTTGTTTTTGTTTAACGTCCTATTAACAGCCAGGGTCATTTAAAGACGTGCCAGGTTTTGGAGGTGGAGGAAAGCCGGAGTACCCGGAGAAAAACCACCGGCCTACGGTCAGTACCTGGCAACTGCCCCACGTAGGTTTCGAACTCGCAACCCAGAGGTGGAGGGCTAGTGTTAAAGTGTCGGGACACCTTAACCACTCGGCCACCGCGGCCCCTAACTGTAATGGTCTCAGGGATGTGGATAAAGTATTGAAAGTTTTTACCATGTTTGAGGGAAAAAATGCTGATGTTGCATTATTACAGGAGACATTTTGGTCTGATACGTATATAGAACAGATTAGCAACAAGTGGAATGGGAAAATTATTTATTCCAATAGTGATACTTGTAACCAAGGCGTTGCCTTTTTTTTTTTTATTAAGAATGGAATTAAGGACTGTATTGTAAATAGCAATGCAGGTTACTTAGAGTGACTATCAATCTCAATGACAAAGTTTTTAAATTATTTAATGTTTATGCTCCCAATATCAACAGGGAAAAGTTATCGCAGGAGTTACAGAAAGGTTATGAAAATATAATACAACTCTTGAACACCTACATAGGTCTGGCCTTACAAAACATTGTGAAGACTGTTGTGTGTTGAAATTGAAAGGAGTTCAGCATGATTATAAATTATGTGATACATTGAGAAACAGGAATCGTGATTGTTTCCGTAAGCAAATAAGAAATGATAGTTTCTCACAAAGTAGAATAGATTATTTTCTTATTGAAAGACAGTTGTCAGGAAATGTACGTAATATTTATTATAGTGACACCTCCTATAATGATCACAGTATTTTGAATATGCGACTAGATTTCAGTGAGGTAGAGAGAGGTCCAGGATTGTGGGTTTTAAATAATCAATTTTTATTTGAAAATGAATATATTGTTAAAATTCAGGATGTTATTTTAAACGCAAAGCATGATGAATTGTATACAAAGGAACCACTTGTCTGGTGGGATAATTTGAAATATAAAATTTAAAAAATCTCCCAGTTATTTGGAAAAGATCGGCAAAAACAAAGGAATTCTCAATATTATCAGCTTCAAAAGAAGCTGGCGGATGTATCTGTTAAAATAGTAAGTTCTAATGACAAATACAAAATGTATCTTTTCAGGAAATTTTATGAATTAAAGGTGGAATTGGAACATTTTGAAGAGGAAAAATGTAAGGGTGCGGTTCTGCGTTCTAAAGCTAAATGGGCGATTGAGAGTGACCGTTATACTGCTCACTTTTTGAGACATGAAAAACACAGACAAAAATTTAAAAGTAATTAAAGAACTTGAAAAAGATTTTAAATGATACTGATTTAATCATGGATGAAGTTTATGCATTTTATAAGAAACTATACTCGTGTGTAAAGGTTGATGACGATGATATTGATGATTTTTTACAATGTGTTGATAAGGAATTATCAGATGTTGATAAAAGTTGTATAGATTCCGAAATAATCGAGGAAGAAGTAAAAACAGCGTTGAAAGGAATGGCAAACAATTAAAGTCCTGGCAGGATGGTTTGACGGTTGAATTTTATAGAAAATTTTATGATATTTTAAGTGACGTATTTCTTCGACTAGTCTCAGAAATTGAACAGAAATGCGAATTATCGAAATCAATGAAACTTGGTATCATAAGTCATGCTTTTAAAAATAAAGGAGATAGAAATAAACTAAAAAATTGGAGGCCTATTAGTCTCCTGAATGATTGATTACACAATTTTAGCAAGAATTATGTCAAATAGGTTAAAATCCGTTTTACCAAGCATTATCTCCCCTTACTAAAGCTGTGGTATCGTAGGGCCGATAATAGTTCATGTATACGTGATGTGATAGATCTTGCTGAATGTGATAAATTAGAGGGTTATATACTAAAAATTGACCAGGAAAAAGCTTTCGATAGAGTAGGTCATGTTTATCTTGAAAAAGTTCTTCTAAAATTTGGTTTTGGGGAACGTTTTGTTAAATGGATTATAATATTTTATAATGGAATCCATAGTAGTGTCAAAAATGGGTTTTTAACTAAATACTTTCCAATCTTGAATTCAGTTAGGCAGGGATGCTCCATCTCTGCGATGCTGTATGTTTTAACAGCTGAGCCTATAGGCCAAACAATATTAAAAAATAATAATGTTCACGGAATTAAAATACCTTTGGCAGATAAAGAGGCCAAGGTTTGCCAACATGCGGATGATACAACGTTGACTTTATCGAGTAAAACTTCTATTAATGCAGTTTTCAATGTTTTGGACAAATACGGTAAAGTATCTGGGGCCAAAGTTAATGTTGAAAAATCTGAGGTAATGTGTATTGGTTCAGGTGTATTAACAGAGGAGGAAGCTCGTACTTTTCATGTCAAAATTTTAGATAAATGAATGCTTGTACTTGGTGTATATTTTAGGTCCTGATGTTAAAACATGCCACTCATTCAACTGGGAAGGTAAAATTAATTCTATTCGTAAGATTTTGACTTCATGGTCTCAGAGGTATTTAACTATTCAGGGCCGTGTTACTGTTATTTCTTCGTTGTTGCTTTCTAAATGTTGGCATGTCCTGTCTGTAGCCTCAATATCGGAGTTACACAAGTCACAAATAAAAAAAAATATGTTCTTAAAGTTTCTCTGAGATAATGGTTAACATCTAGTATCGTACAAAACTATTATAAGCTGACATTGACAAAAGCACAAACCAACTTACCGATATTATACTATTATTATTATATTATAACCGTAAGAAATCATTCTCCTGCATGGTTAACCAACATGGTAAGGAGAATGATACGCAAAAGAAAATACCTACATCGTAAAGCTTAACGATCTGGATATGAAGACGATTGGGCTAATTTTAGAAAACTCCGAAATCTATGTGTTAATGCTATTCGTAAATCCAAAAGTAATTACTTTAATAAACTCTATAATAATTAAATAAGTATTTATATAATAATACTAATTTTTATGTTAATGACCGTAGCGACTAAACAACAACTGTTCTGAATACATATTGGAAAAACTAGATGATCCGACTACACGGGAACATTGTACGATGTTTACTTGCCGAAATATACGCTATTTAATTCCAATCCAAACCGCCTCACAGCTTTGGGTCGCCATCTTTGTTCAAATCAAAGCATCTGTGCGTTTGAAAGAGTCAGTATTGCAAAGCTTCTAAACGATCTTGTGATGCAAATTTTAAGATTATAATAGAAACGAAATATGGATTTTAAAATATTTTGATTTAAATTACTTATGCATTAGGTTAGCGAATCGTAGCAATTATTTACAATGCACTCTAACGTTGTACTCAATACTGATCACAATGTTTTTATTTAGACATTTTATTCTATATCTTTCGCTTCATATCATTTTAAGCATTGATTTAGATTTCCCAATAATTTCGCGGGAAATGCATTTGATGACGTAACCGTAAGTCTACAGGCTATAGAATCAGGCATCTATAGTCGATAAATGGAGGTTTGGAGTGGATAACACTTCGATCCATTAGCTGTATGATATTTCGTGGCGTCGGTTATTAGAACGTGACACGGAAAGCACAACGATAATAAAAACAGAAGATCATTGAACATTCCCGGATTATTTTTGCAATTTTTGAGACACCAATGTGCTAAAATACAACGGAAAGTAACACATACTTAATTCATAGCCCTCGTATCGTAACCTATGTAGTTGGGCTAGACCTACTTTCGTTTTACAGTTTACGGATATGGTCATAAAAATAATTCATATTCTGAACCGTAGTCGATCTAATTACTTAATTGCGGGATATTTCTTTCAAGTATATATGTACTTCTCATGTACACGGTGCATCTTTGTTTAAAATTGACTGGTCTGCAGGTCTGATCTGACTCCCTCAGCTGACCCTGTCCACAGGGCCACGTTAATATCGTATCCTTTTGTAAACACCTCATAATAAATGTATCAACGGCAGAATCACCTGGATTATAATTTTAACCGTTTAAATACTTTAATATGTAAATACTTATTACCGGTTAGCTTGTAAGTTAAACAATAATACTAACACTAGTGCAAGGGATTGGTGGAAAATTGTAAATAACTTCATGACTAACTCTTTTGAAAAAAGCTCAATTCCCCCTATCACTGTAAACAATAGCATTATATATGACGATCTGGAAAAAGCTAATGCATTCAACAATTTCTTCTCTCAATCTACCATTAATGACACAAATATTCACCCTCCTGACCTACTTCAACCTCCTCACACCCTTGCTAACATTGTTATCTCTCGACAAGACGTTCTCGACGCAATACACTCTCTAAACACCAGAAAGGCGGCTGGTCCTGACTTGATAAGTCCTCGATTGATAAAGGAAGCCGCCGATATTTTAAGTTACCCTCTTCAACTCTTTAACCTGTCACTTACCTCATCTACATTTCCGTCTCCCTGGAAAAAAACACATGTCACACCTGTTTTTAAAAAAAGATGACCCCTCTGTTATCAGTAACTACCGTCCAATATCTTCATTGTCTATTATTGGCAAATTAATGGAAAGATGTGTGCATAAATATGTCTACAATTTCCTTATCGATAAATCACTTCTAACCCCGTACCAATCTGGCTTCAGATCTGGTGATTCTACCATCAATCAACTTCTATCAATTTCCAACGATATTTTCTCTAATCTTGATAAGGGTAACGAAATCAGATTGATATTCTGTGACATAAGCAAGGCGTTTGACCGGGTTTGGCATCGAGGCCTACTATCCAAATTAAAATCTTTCGGAATAACTGGAAGTCTCTTTTTATGGTTCTCAAATTATTTACGTAATCGTTGCCAAAGTGTAGTTATCAACGGTAAGCAATCCAACTTGGCCTATATTACAGCGGGTGTTCCGCAAGGTTCAATCCTTGGCCCACTACTTTTCTTAATTTTCATAAATGACATTGTTAATAACATTAGCTGTTGCTGATGACACATCTCTGTATGTCATCGTTGAATCTCCACATCTTAGCGCTAACCTGTTAAATGATAACCTTAGTAAAATTAACGAATGGTCTAAAACATGGCTTGTTAACTTTAACGCTTCTAAAACTCTAACAATGACCGTAAGCAAAAAAACTAATAAACCGATCCACCCCTCCCTATTCATGAATAATACCATACTTACGGAAGTCAGTTCACACTTAATCTAGGTATCACACTCTCAGCTAACGGAAACTGGACTGATCATTTACAGTACATTATACATGTAAGTAAAGCCTCTAAAAAACTTGCTGTCCTTAGAAATCTCAAATTTAGCATTGATCGGAAATCCCTTCAAACTTTATACTGTTCATTTATTAGACCTTTACTAGAATATGGAGACATTGTCTGGGACAATATAACATAAGGCCAAAGTAAATTATTGGAAACTATACAACTTGAAGCTGCTAGGATCATTACCGGGGCTACAAAACTTACAAGTCACGACCGCCTATATTTAGAGTCTGGTTTAGATACACTTGTTAACAGAAGAAAAAAACATAAAATTATTAAATGTCATCAGATGGTTCATGACCAAAGTCATACCTACTTAACAAACTTGCTTCCAGCTCGCCACTCCAATATCCACTCCTACAACACAAGAAGAGCCGACTCCTTCAAATTAATTCCCTGCCGAACTAATCTCTTCAAAGACTCTTTCCTTCTCTCTTCTGTTGTTCTGTGGAACGCACTACCTGAGGTCATAAAAACTAACCCCTCTATTATTAATCTTAAAAAATTCCTCGATGCTGGCACTGAAACCGTACCCCTATATTACTATCGTTGTAAAACTAGACACAGTCAGATTCACCACGCACGACTCAAGATGCATTGTAGTTCTCTGAGCAGTCATTTATATATACGCAATCTAGTTAACAGTCCCCTGTGTTCATGCAACTTATCTGACGAAACTACACTTCCTTCTTCACTGTCCAAACTACCAGCTCATCAGAATTCAATGTTTTAGAAACTTACCTCCCGACTACAATGTTAACATTTTATTATATGGTAACCCTGATATGCCAGACCAGTATAACGAAAATATCTTTGATATTGTTCAAATATTTATTATACATTCTAAAAGATTCTAGAGTCACTGGTACACGTCTAACATCACATTCTTATAATGTGTGCTTTGTATATGCGCAATATCTATACGTACCGAAAACATCATACGATTCCATACCACAGACCTGGTTATCGATATAAGGTTGTAAGGTTGTAATACAATTATTTCGGTTAATACATGTGCAAATATATTTATATATATATATTAACAAAATAATCCTATCGGTAAATCCATGTAACAGTTTCCTCTTCTCAACCCCACACGCTTTCCTCCCCTCCCCGCACCCCCTCACTACCTATATTAAATAATGTAGTCCACTTTGTCAGTACCGTCATTTTGCCAATATGTTACAACTTATGGAGACAAATTAATATAAGTACACTGTACTTGTTTCTGAATCCGACTATTTTCATTTATGTTGCTGTACTACATGTTGTATTGAATCACAAATAAAATACAATTTAAACTAAAAATAAGGGTGGCTTGCAATTTCCAGATATTGAATTGAAAATGAAATCTTTCAGGATCAAGTTCCACCGGATTCAATCGTACTGACCGGGCGCCGGTGCATACACCAGGGCGTCGATGAATTTTACTCCCGGGCTACGATAATTTCTATAGGAAATAAACGCCGAAGACGGATCGGAAGAACGGTTGAGACATTTTTTCTCCTTTTTTGATGTGATAATGCTGTCCTTCAAAGAAAATAACCCGACCACGGAACAATATGATAAATTGGTTATAACTTGCAAGGATAACGGACAGGGAAAACACCTCTCATTTTTTGCTAATTCGCCCACAGTGTAGGCGGGTATGACCAAATTATGCCACAATCCACAATTATGCAACATATACAGCAAAATCCGCGATCGAAATGACTGTAAATCTCACAGTTTATCGGAATTATATATTTTGACATTGTCAAGTCTTATTGGATTGATTGGTAATAGTTAAATAGGAAAATGAAACATTTCCGTATTTTACACCTGTGGCAACGAAGACGCTCTTGAGCATTACACCCGGGCTGACATGGTAGTGATGTAGAAATTACCAGAGTTGGCCTTTTGATGGTTTTGTTTATATATTTTTTGAATTTATGCAACTCGTTACAATTCATTTACGGAGAGGCCTGTAAACACAGAAAATCCTTCCTACGCCAAGTAATAGAATCTTATTTGATTTAAACATATTTTATTGCCTTTAAGCAACATTAGCCCATGGTGACAAATCGAAACTGCTTAAACACCAGCGGAGAAATCAGGTGTACCGGATTGGTTACCATCTCATATGCTCATTGCAAAGGTACAAAAGTAGGTTTTTTTCTGAATTCAGCAAAGTCTGACTTATCACGAGACGTTCAACTGGTAATGTCCGTTCACATGATACACCAACTGCATTTGGCCTTCCATCACATGTTATATGGTGTCAACGGTCACAACGGTCCAAACGGTGAAAAGCTACAAGATACGTATATCCTAATACCGCAGGTCAAAGATGGGCCGCGCAAAACTTAAAACTTCCAATCCAATTCGAAAGATGTCGCGTCTGCGCAGATACCTTAGTTTAAACAATATTAATCAAAATAATCAATACATATTCAAATGTTTTTTTTATGGGATGGGAAAACAAGCTTAGAGCTTATATTAATTCCTTTCCCATTTACATACAAAGGCAAATATAAATCTTCGAACTGGAACACCTTACATCAATATGAAATGAAATAATGATATTTATTGGTTACAATTAAAACCAATAGACATATATACGTACATGTGGTGACTAGAATTAATAGTAGAAATAAACAACAGTGTCACCTGTAAATGAAATTACCTTATATAGCTACGTATAAATGTATGTCATTATACATTCGATAGATGACATAATGGGGTCAAAAATATCAGCTAAAACGTTTACTTAGCTTAATATAATTTTGTACTGTCAAGAATATTTGATCATTTTTCTGTATTGAATAAGTATCATTTCCCCATAGCAAAGTTTTTTTCAGTTAATATTATATCTAACTGAAATAAAGTATTTTGTCTGATAATGTTGTACTTGTCACACGATAGTAAAAAATAGTACTTTCTACTAACCCACAAGAACATAATGGACTTTCCTCTAAATTTCTTATGTATAAATGTTGTTTAAAATTACTACTGAAGATCTGAAGATTTCTATTTCCAATGTTAAAATAACTGGGGATTATTAGTTTGTCCTTTTGTAAAAAGCCTTTGATTATACTGACAGACGGATTTTCTCGAATATCAACTGGTAATGAATTCCATAACTGTATTGAGGCATTTAAGAATGAGGTTTTGTAAAACTGAGTTCTGCAATTAATTGAGAGTAAATTATTTGAATTTCGTGTATTATGCCTATGACTATCTGATACTTTACCTGGAATAAGATCTGATAGATAAAATGGAGTTTTCTTGTGATACATTTTATGAAACTGTAAAATTTTGTGATTTTCCCGTCTTTTAGATAATTTTTCCCAGCCCACATCTGTATACAATAGATTTACACTAAACATTTTTGTAGCACCTGTAACTATTCTTGCTGCTTCTATTTGAATGTTTTCTAAATTTTGATACAAGTAATTTGGTAAATTATCCCAGACAATATCAGAATATTCCAAAATAGGTCTAATAAAAGCAAAATATATTGTTTGGAGAGAATTCCTATCAAGGGTGTTTTTTAAATTTCTTAATACTGCTAGTCTTGGTGACACTTTTTTCAATATACATGTATAGTCAACATGTTTATGCCATGTACCATCGTCAGATATCAACACTCCTAAGTGTTTATGAGATTTTACACTAGTTACATTTATATTGTTCATAGTGATAGGATCATATATCCCTGGTATAGTTTTCCTGCTAATTAACAACGATTCTGTCTGATCGGGATTGAATTTTACTAACCACTTATTTGCCCATATATGTATTTTCGAAAGATCATTATTGATAGTATTGATAGCGAGAGTGCGATTTTCAACTACAGTATTATATACGTATAAGGCTGTATCATCAGCAAATAATTTTATTTTACAATTTATGTCATTCACAATATCATTTATGTATACGAGAAAGAAAAGAGGTCCCTAAGATTGAACCTTGAGGTACACCTGCTTTGATATTTTGAGTTTCCGAAGAAATACCATTTATTACAACCCTTTGACTTCTAGCCAGATAAATAATTTTCACACCAAGCTAGTAATTTCCCAGATATGCCCGATTCTTTCAATTTATGGATAAGACCTCTGTGCCAAACACGATCAAAGGCTTTACTTATATCACAAAATACAGCTATTATTTCTTTACCCGCGTCTAAAGCCCTCCCAATATCATTTGTAATGTCTAGCAATTGATTTGTTGCAGAATCCCCAGGTGTGAAGCCTGATTGACAATTTGTAAAAAAAAAAAATGTATCTCTAAAAAAATTGTAAACGTGTTTGAAAATACACCTTTCCATTAATTTGCCAACAATACTTATCAAAGATATGGGTCTATAATTTGAAACAGTAGTTTTATCGCCTTTCTTGAAAACTGGTGTAACATTCGCTATCTTCCATAAAGAGGGATATATACTACAATCGATGGATTATTCTTGGACTCATTTTATCTGGACCAGAAGCTTTGGAAATATCTAACATATTGATTGCATCTTCAACATCTTGTTCAGTAATATTAATATTTTTAAGTTTTTTTATCAGGGGTATTTATATTACAGGGTAGTGTTATATTAGAGTCATCAATGGTTGATTGACTAATAAAGTAGGTATTAAAAATATCTGCTTTTTGTTTATTATCTCCATAGTATATATTATATGCGTCAGCGTTGGTATATGAGATGTTTTGGCTAAAAAATTTGTAAAAGTGTTAATCAATTTCCACCAGTCTCGTGTCGATGTCGACATACATTTTATCTTACCGGTTAACTTTAAAATATGTTCATTTTTTGCACTCCTAATAGCATCAATACATTTATTTCTTGCCTGTCTAAATTGTAGCCAATGATATGGATTTTGTGTACTTTTAGCTTTCCGATGTAATCGTTTCCGAACCCTTATTAATTTTCTAACTTCATTATGCACCCATAGTGGTTCATTTTGCCTTATTGTTACAGTTTTATTAGGAATATATCCTTTTGCAATGTTCAAAATTGTGGAATTAAAAAACCCAGCGAATTTATCAATTGTTAAATTTTCAAGTGGACTATTCCAGTCTATATCATTCAATCTATCACAAAACATTTTATAATCACCATTCATATTAAAAGTATTAAGACCAATATCTAAAAAAAGTGTAAATAGGACTGATATCTTGTCTCAGCAGGTAAAAAGGATTCGCCCACAACATTTTGGTTTGGTTTGTTTTTGTTTAACGTCCTATTAACAGCCAGGGTCATTTAAGGACGTGCCAGGTTTTGGAGGTGGAGGAAAGCCGGAGTACCCGGAGAAAAACCACCGTCCTACGGTCAGTACCTGGCAACTGCCCCACGTAGGTTTCGAACCCAGAGGTGGAGGGTTAGTGATAAAGTGTCGGGACACCTTAACCACTCGGCCACCGCGGCCCCCTCGCCCACAACAACTTCCTTTATAACATTTATATCATTTGTCATAAATATATCTAAAAGAGAGGAAGAATGTTCTGTAAAATGAGTAGGCTCGTCAACAAATTGAATGAAATTATATCGATACATTATGTCACTGATATGATGCGAATTATTAGCTAACTGATTTTCATTAAAATCACCTGTAATTAAAATATTGTCAGATTTATAATTAGCTACCATATCAATAGAATAATCTCTTAAATTCCAAATTTCATTTCCAGAGTTTGGAGGTCTATAAAAAAAATCACAGCATAATTATTCTATTGTTAAACTGTAGTTCTATCCAAATGCTTTCAAGATTATTTACTTCAAATTCCGAACGACGGATCGCAATAATACTTTTATCAACATATACGGCAATACCTCCGCCCACCCTATCTGACCGAGATTTTACAAATGGGTCATGAAATTTAGAATGGGAAAGATCGTGTGATGTTTCTGTATTTGGTGATAACCAAGTTTCAGTAAATGATAAATACATGTATCATATTGATATAGTTCACTAAAAATTATGTCTGTTTTTGGTAATAAACTCTGGACGTTGTAGTGCACTATCGATAAGTAGTTTTGGTTTAGAATGGATAAATCAGAAAGGGTGGACGTTCGGGACCAGGGTTACTTTCAATATCGCCACAGCGAAGGAGTAATTTTAGAAAACATACCAGAAAAAATATACCAGGCACAGTAAGTAAACTTTCAATTAAGGATTGAATCTTGATTTGGTCGATTTCATGGGGTCATGAATTGAGTTGTTCTTGAGACAAATTCAACATGAACTGCTCTTCGCAGTTCATGTTGAATTTGTCTCAAGAGCAGCTCAATTCCTGACCCCATGAAATCGACCAAATCAAGATTCAATCCTTATATTTCAATTGTGTTTTTTTTTTTCGAATAAAAAAGTCGGTCTAGATATTAATGTCTCGTAGCTTGTGCAAGTCTAAATGCGGAAAAGTCTAGTTGGTCGAGTAAAATAGTCCGCCATTTTAGTATTAAAAAACAATATTACTTTGTCAAAATAGAAGAATTTAGCATATCTGGTCTCATAAAATACAAGAATACATTATAATTTGATAATTTTAATAATTATTCCATGTTTATAACAACAATGTAGAAAAAGTGAAATCGTTCCGCGGAAGGATTTTAACCATGTATTCATACGCACTGATCAGTGTTAATCTGGTCAAATTCATGAGCAAATGAAACAGATTAAGTTTGGTAGTTTCATTGAGTCCAACTAGAGTAGAAATTGAAATATTAACACATGCAAAGACAAGGTCAGGGTACGATCCATAACGTGAAAGGGAGAAATAAAGACATGAAAATAATACCAGTATATAGGATACAATATACTTCAAAATAGGAAGTGTATGTACAAGGTGTATAGTATCAGAATATTTATCCAACTTCTTAACAGTACACATGTTTAAGGAATCAATAAGCACATAAAGAATAACTATTATAGGTAGCGCATTGATTTTGTAAACAAAAAATAAATTGGTCGCTAATACAAAAAGTAGGTCTATTTGTTTGCTCAAAGGTAACCGACTTGACCTCGCATGATACAAACCGATACTGAAACGGTAGGGAAAATAATCAACAGGCAATGGCATTATGTAATATGATAGGCATAGTAAGGATATCTCCGTGTCCAAATGTATTCAGTTTGCAGAAGACAAGGTTCACGTGATAAAACATAGTGCCACTGAGTAATAAAGTAAATAGAGTTTAGTAGTACAAATTACTTCTCAATAGGAATATGAAAGTAGGTTTCATAAGTCACCACAGTACAATAACATAAGTAACAAAACCTTAAAATTGAAATGGAAATTGTTATATTACATCGGGTAGGCATCTAGTATTGAGGGGGGAAATGATTGTAATTTGGCCTGCTGTTTACTTAACAGACAGCCATATGTGTACATTATATCACATTTGGCGGGTGCAAAATAGTAAGTGGTAATTCGCCATATATACATGTACATGTATATAGCCGCTAAAACGCTTATGCACGTGTACCATGCCACTTACACAGCGACGCATGTAAAGGTTACATGCTAGTCATATAGACACACATTCACACAATCACTCACCTACAATAATCATATACAGACATCGGCATACATATACACACATGCATTCATTAGCTAACATATGCACACATGCATTCATTAGCTAACATATACACACATGCATTCATCAGCACACCTATACACACATGCATTCATCACCACACCTATACACACATGCATTCATCAGCACACCTATACACACATGCATTCAACACACCTATACACACATGCATTCATCACCACACCTATACACACACGCATTCATCAGCACACCTATACACACATGCATTCATCAGCACACCTATACACACATGCATTCATCAGCACACCTATACATACATTGATAATTAGAGACATTGTAATTCATGTATCAAATGCTTACGAAAAACAGCGCAATAAAGTTTGATGAGAAAATACAATATCATTAGAATCTCCAAGACAAAATCAATGGTTAATACCATCAACATCATGTTAGTCACTAGACATATATACATATATATGTGACGTCATAATATATGTGACGTCATAATAAGATGTGCGTCACTAAATAAGATACAGTAAGTATGTTGCATTTCCACTGATGAAAGTAATGAGTAACATAAAGTACACGTACTTATGTACACGGATATGCACATTGACAATTTAAAAAAAAGACATTAGATATATACTAGATAAGAGAATACAAAATAATATAGATATCACTGAAACTGATCAATGATTATTGAAGTCATTAGCATGTACGTCACCAGATTATTGTGTAATGTAATATGTTACAATCAATATCTTGAACACCAATAGATATATGTATATGTGACGTCATGTGATTACAGGTAAGTACGTTACAATCAATATCATGAACGCCAATATATTCATATATTGTGACGTCATATGTGATTACAGGTAGGGGGGGGGGGGGGGGATTTTAAGCTAGCCCCCAAAACGTCTGAAAATGTGCTATACACACTAGGGGTGGTCCAAATACATGTAGACTGTAAGTAATTCTCAAGTCCATATGCTCGTTCGTGTATCTGATGCTCTGATTAGCCACCAGAGGTCCAGAAGACTGCAACACGCCTGGTTTCCCGACCCGAAAGAGGAAGTGCATTACACCGATGCTTTATCCGTTGCATTGGCTACGTACTGGTGCGTTTCAGGTCACAGTACAAGATTTAGATGTACACACACAAGGCAATAAAAGGAAAACCTACGGAGTATTTACGGGAACTTGTCACTCTCCACCAGCCAGCCGTCACGACCACTTCGATCGGAGACAGAATCATTGTTATGCGTTCCTAACTATTGTACTTTGACTTTTGGTAACCAGTGCTTTGGACAGGTAGGGTTTATCGCCCCGCGAACAGCTAGGATCATTTTGAAGCGGGGTCTCCTTGTAGTAGCTGGTGACTAACTCGCTGAACAATATACGAGAGGCCCGTCGTATGCCATCCAGAACAATAAGGATGAGGGTCTTACCCAGGACAAGACCATGACAGTACAGACTGGCCCGTTTCTTAGCTTCCCACGAAACACAGTTCACGAGAAATTGTGAAACTTTCAACGACGACCACCTACATTGTAAAAAAAAACGACTGATGTATCTGTTGAGTAGATCATGAAATACAACTGTATCTTGTGCGATGTCTACTTGCAGCAGATGCACGTATTGCGTTATTATTATACAACAAATCTGTGAACTGTGAATACGCCCGTGCTTAGTGTTAGGTGTGTTGTGTTTGCATTTTACCAATTTCTCGAAAGTTTTTTTTATATTGCATTTTAAGTTATACGCTGTACCTTTTAAAAAAAGTTTTCCATTTGGAAACCATATTAGAAATCAATTTTAGCTCCACTGGTCTTCGAAGGACTGGTTAGCTTATGCCATGGCGCAGCGTCCGTCGTCCATCCGTCCTCAGTCAATTTTTCTTTCCTTTGTTGTTGTTGTTGTTGTTGTTGTTGTTGTTTTGTTTTTTTAAATTGCTTGTAGTTTTACCACTGTATTAACGACGACTGAATGGATTTTGACCAGATTTGATCAGAAACATCCTTGTGGAAGTGAAACTTTTGCATGAATAATGACCCCGGTGTCCTTGGGGAAGGATATATCCGGAGAGGTTGGGCCAAGTGGCGGAAATAGGATTAATTTCTTTGAACTGCTACTAAGGTGTTTTCAGATTATCACCGAAATATCCAGGTGAATAGTGCAGGCCCTTTGGGCCTCTTGTTTTCCCACATGAATTAGAGATACATATGCACAGGAAAACAGGCCGTAAAACGTATCATTTTTCCTTAAGCTAGTTCATCAAAAACAAATCGAGACATTTTTATCATTACATGAATCGACATTTTAATTCTTTGATACAAATTACTCTCATAACATTTTGATGAAAAGAACATCATTCGGTGAACCGCTTTACCTCTCGGACATGGTCCGACTGGTTTTCCAATTGGAACGCCTTTATCAATGAACAAGTATCACTGAGCACGTGACTGTCAATCGGAACACCTCGAGAGTTTCCTGCGGAAGGCACGAATGAGTCCGATACTACGTAAGGCACAGTCGTAGTAATTGTACAATAACTCATCTTTGCTGAACTTGAAAAAAGATATTTACAAATTGTTTATTTAGCACGTACTTGGTAAAACGTTATCATGTAAACTAATACTATATACATTGTGCATATATTTGATTGTCTGAAACTTTACATGAGGGAATCACAGCACCATCACATTCAAACTGTTTTATGATCAATATAGCTAAGAAAAAGAGGTCATCATGATGCTGAAATCTTTGATTCCCATCTTTGATTTAAAGATTACCTACGATATAACTGTATTCTGTGACGTCAAACCATCTCACATAGTCCTTTTCAACCAAACGCTTGATTACTACGCATTCTTTGTGTGGCGTAGCATGTGCAGTCAACAAGGGTCTCGATAACAGTGACTCATCCGCTTCTTAGCGAGATTTAAAGATAAAATGTCGCCTTGTTGCGTTTTTAAACCGCGCAACAAGGGGTCATCACGACAAAGCGCCAACAACGCCAAAACGATATTTTACAAAGCCAACACGTCAATATGCCAAAACGCCAGCACGACATTTCATCGCGCCAACACGCTATTGCGACAATAATTCCATAGTCCAATCGCCAGGAGCTCGATAAAGGAAGGCACTCTTGAATTGCGAATTTGTATTTGCCAAGACACACCAGTTGTTTTTCTACTGGACAAGTCCATTCGGTATCGACCCGAAAAAGGGAGGCATGATCACTATCCCTTGTACCGATACAACCGGTACGAACACAAAAGGAAGGCACATTTGGCTAAGTATTAAGCAATGTGAATATCTTTTCCTTGTCTACATCCCGTTTGTCTTCTGTATTTTTCTTCTTTTTGTGTATTCTCTCTGGGTACGGTATACTGTAGAAAGTCAGACTATTTAGCACCTCGTCGTTTTCGTTCTCCTGAAATTCATAAAGAATTTTTTTTTTTCTTTTAATTCAATTTTTCAAGTTCAAATTGTACGAGCAGCAAAGCTTTGACTACTACTATTATAGCATTTACTCTGATCTATTCTTAGATAAGTTGGGTAAATGCGTGTACGAAAACAAGTAAACTGTTCAAAGCTACACTGACGTATTCCCTATCATTTTAACCTTTGACATGATTTCGCGACCTTGACATGGTTACACAAGATCACAAAGCATATCTTGTTCAAAGCATTATATAAGATTTAAAGGAGATGACGCCATTATTGCGATGTGGTGGAATTAAAGTGATGGAAAAGTTCTGAGAGTTACCTGGCGCCGAGAGGATCGTGTACACGCCCGATAAAGCGCGCGACAAAGCTCAATAATACACATGATTCCCACCACTATATACAAGTAGATGAGCGCATGTGCTGTATCCCGTGCTGAGAACAGCATGTCACAATCCACGGCAGATATGCTTTCACTGAAAGTATAAAAAGCAATATTTATGGTGTTCCGTTAGTGCCAAATTTCCAATATCGCTCCTTCGCTCCTTCGACCTTAACGGAAAGGAGCGAAAACACGATGGCGAAGGAGCGAAAAGGCGAGGAGGCGAAGAAGCGGAAATACAATGGCGAAGGAGCGATGGAACTTCGCTCCTTCGCCATCGTATTTTCGCTCCTTCGCCTCTTCGTTCATTCGCTCCTTCGCCATCGTGTTTTCGCTCCTTCGTCATCGTGTTTTCGCTCCTTCGCGTTTAGGTCGAAGGAGCGAAGGAGCGAAGGAGCTTAATGAAAATAGTAAAATCAATCTTGATGTAGTGGTCATGTACTCTAGAGATTCACGAACATACAGACATACAGACTATATAGATAGTTTTCATTTTAAAATATGTATTTTTTCATGTTTTTTATAAAAAAAAATGGAAAAACATTAGTCTCATATTTCTATTTTCTATATTTTTTTAAATGAAGGAGGATTGATGCATATATGGAATTCCCAATTTCAGGAAAATTTGAACCACTATGGGTTAACTGTATGTAAAGCAGATAGTGTGCGGCCAATTTGTGTAAAAATCAAATATTGATATATTTCATTGAAATATAAAAAAAAAGTTTTTGTGTATATATACCAATGTTATAATGTACAGTATAGAAAGTACCTTGAATACATGTAAGTTGTATAATATTTGCCCAATCCTCTTGCTAAGAAAAGGCAATGAAATATTTTAAATCAAATCAAACGAAATATTTTAACACAATATTTGACATCATCATTCGGAACTCCTTGTCATCCTAGGTTTGCAGACGAATGAGAGATGTTCCGATCGTAAACCAGCTTCAAATACTTACGGAAGTTTGACGTCACTTCTCTCACTGAAATACAAAAGCAAAATTATTTTTAAAAAAAATGGAAATTAAGAAACATAAACTTAAATATCTGACAAAAATATGAATCACCTGGTAAGTAAGAAGACGAATGAAAAAAAAAGTTATCTGTATATATTTTACAACCATTGCGAAACAAGTTATACTTATTACCAGCATAAATTAATCACTCTTTTAGGCCCGAATGGAAGCGCGAGAGGAGTGTTACTGTGGGAGGAAACCGAATTTTCTGGAGGAAACCCACGTGGTCAGGTCAGGTGACCCCATACTTTTTTTCAAGTCCGATCGGGGAATCGAGCCCCGACCGCCAAGGTGAAAGGCAAGTGTGTTACCACTATCCCATCCGACCACCCAAGACAAAAAAGAAGACGAATACTAGCCAGATAAAATACATCTTATATACAGCCTGAAAAAAAACGGTAGGTTGGGGTAACAATAATTCATAATTTCAAGGACCGCAACTCTGGCTAACTTGCGCAACATTATATTACAGGAATAATACACTCGGCTAACATCGGCTGATTCCGGCACCCTTTCCTGATAGGTACGGAATCTGCCGAGATGTGACGAGTGCAATAATGGTGTCACCAATAATGGTGTCAGAACTGTCACGATTCTCGTCGGTGTGGTGGTATATCAGTTTTTTATCAGAAGGCAAAAATCGTGTACATTGTACTATAAATACTTTTTTTTTAAATAAGTTGATCCGTCTTATAAACACACTCATAATGTTGATGAACTTTGAACTCAACATTGAGGTGCAGTACATTGTACTCGCTTGTACCATCCAAATAATACGTTTTTGTAATATTTGTACTTTAAAAACACGTATTAGCATTGTTTATTCTGAGGACAAAATTTCACTGACGATATTTTGCTATACATGGAATTTTAAATTGGTTGGTTCATTGTGTATTAACCGAAACAGTTTGCCTAATTGTCAAGATCCAATATAGACACGACCCTGTGTACCCAAGCGGCTCCGTATGTCTAGTTTGCACTAATGTGAACGTAGAGCTTAGAAGGTATGTCATTAAACTTTTCAAAGAACGTTAACTTACTTTTTTAAACCAATTGTTTGTGTCAAAATCAATACATGTAAGTGATTATAGCAGGTTTGACCCCCCGCAGACGGACCGGTAAACGGCACATCTCCGATCACAAAATAAACTTCAGTACACGTTTCTATGTGACAAAATTAGAGGCTTTCCGACTTTATTTCTTGAAAACAATTACAGAATATGTATTTAAAAGACGTTTTAAAACTCAACCTGAGAGGGAAATGTATGGAATATAACGGCAAATCTTCTTTGTAAATCGCCGCTGCCTTTGAAGTTATCACTGTGCGGCACTGTGCACGTGCTTGTTTCTTTGATGTGTCAATCAAATTAGACTCGACTTTATAGCGAAGACTTATTGCGGGTTACGATTAAATAAATAATATTTAAAAAATGAGGTTTTAATATCACTTTTCAGCGTTTTATAAGGAAAATAAAATGAAAAAACTCAACAATTCCAACAATCTGTCATGTGTAAAAAATCTTTTTCTATTAGCCAATTTTTCTTATCTCTCTGCGGGCAAGCCTCTTTAAAGAAACACTTTACACTATTTTAAGTACATGTATTTTTTTCTGTTATTGATTGTTTCAGAATATTGATCTAATATAAACCTCTATTATGGATCAATTTCACTGTATGTTAAAACGACTCGAAATTTGTATAAATTTGTTTCTTTATTTTGTATTGAATGGGTCCAGTGCTTTACTTTTTACCTTAACGCCCACTTAAAAAACCTGCCCTCAGGCATACAGTTTACATTATCAAAATCAATTATATTATCGAATAAATCTTCTAAATATCTGGCAGTCTTGCAGGTGAATATATTTGTTAGCACAGGGACTTGAGAACCAGAGACATGCATGTTTGAAGCTGACTATGAACGTTCTAGGAGCTTAAAGGTGATTTAATCGCTATCGAAACAATTTCTTTTTTTACCAAGGGTAGATTAACCCTCCAGAGATGCATACTACGACACCCCAGGACGTTTCTAATGATAGGAAATAGTATTTTTTATCAAATATGAATTTGATCTAATCTCCAAAAACATGTAATATCACTTCACACATAAGGTAAGATCCGAGCATGTACCAGGGATTATTTCACATGCCCCTGTGCTCAATACAAAAAAAAAATCTTGCACTTTTCAGATGTTTCTTCGGACACTTATGCCCGAACAATTATTTGAATAAGACATGTTTATTTTGAAATTAATTCTTATCAATACATACCTGCACGTGCATACGGAAGTGACGTTAGTTTGGACACACTCGTCATATCCGGGAAGGTAGACGGTGTCTTGTAGAGCAAGAAAGGCCGTTATGGAAGCGATCATCATGACACTCTCAATAGATATCTGTAAGTTCGTCTGGAATTTTGTTTAAACAAAATATTAATTGTACACTTTAACTGGATCTTTTAACTTCATAAGAAAATGTTTTGACGTCATCTATAGCCTGAGTTCTTATCTGGTGTCAATCATTAATTTGTATGCATATAATTTTGTGAAACGTACTATATTTAGTAAATTCTGTCAATTGGTCTATTCTATTTCTTCTAGTTATTCAATTATTTGAAATATCGATCAAAAATTACACATTTACAGATACACCAGTATGCAATGCACAGTATTATAGAACTAGGATGTGGCTCAGTGGTGTAAGCTGCGGGTATTGTAAGGCAAATACGTAGATCGTGAGTTCGAAGCCCGGTCAGGGCACGAGTCATTAATTGTCTTCCTTCGTCATTTGCGTTAATATGTTATATACATATATACTAGCATAGAAAATATCGACGTTACTTCTTTTCCCACAACCGAGCAAACCTCCGCGAAAGCAAATTAAGTGAAAGAAAATACCGTTTCTCTACGTAACTATTAAACGACTAAAACTAGATGGACTAAATTTTGTTGCCACTCTTTGATATATGAATCCAAAACAATTTGTTTTGCTGTGTCTGTAGTATAACCTTTTTCAAAGATATTACGGATGAAATAATGTGTGCTACCGTACCAAGATATTTAGATATATTTAAAAACAATTCCCTATTAAACCTGTCATCTATGATTTGTGTATAGTCCCTGTAGTGATACGGCAATCTGGTTTTAACCTATTATTGAAAGAAATGACAATTGCGACATATCGGACCATTCCGTAAAGGAGTAGACTTGGCGGAATTTGCCGAGTGCTGCGCTTCATGACAATTTGTACTAATATAGGTACATTTTCAATTCATTTAGATTTAAACATATTACATGTGTATCTAGCTGTTATAAGCAGAAATTGGGCATTAGTTTTCCAACTTCTACTAAGTCCTTTCCCAATTGAATTTTACAATATACATTTCTTTCACTGGGGCCACTGTCACACGTGCAATCCAGAAGGTCTAAAGTCCTAATCATGTATGTAAAGATTAAATAGGTAGCATTTCAGTAATACGTACCACCCAGGACGAGTCGTTGTGTAGCAAACCAAGCAATCCCGCCAAACCTGTCGATATGAACTGCAACGAAAGTGAAGATTTGTATGGCGAGGGTTAAATTTGATGTTAGTCAATCAAAATAAATAAATCAATAAATAAATAAATAAATAAAACATACATTTTGTTTTTGTTTTTGTTTTATTTATTTATTTATTTATTTATTTATCTATTTATTTATTTATTTATTTTGATTGATTAACATCAAAAGAAAACACCTAGTAACGTCCGGGCTGTACAGTCATCGTTTAAGAAATAAAGATTAAACTAACGTCCTATTATATATATAATTAGCAGCTATGGTAATTTAAGGACGTCCATGATGAATGTCGACATTCGTAGTTGGTTATGGATTCGCATTCGTACACAGTGAAGGTCAACATTTGTACACAGTGAAGGTCAACATTCGTACACAGTGAAGGTCAACATTCGTACACCGTGAATGTCAACATTCGTACACAGTGAAGGTCAACATTCGTACACAGTGAAGGTCAATATTCGTACACGGTGAAGGTCAGCATTTGTACTTGGTGAAGGTCAGAATTCGTAATTGGTGAAGGTCAGAATTTGTACTTGGTGAAGGTCAACATTCAAACACGGTGAAGGTCAACATTTGTACATGGTGAAGGTCAGCATTCGTACACCGTGAATGTCAACATTCGTACACAGTGAAGGTCAACATTCGTACACAGTGAAGGTCAATATTCGTACACGGTGAAGGTCAGCATTTGTACTTGGTGAAGGTCAGAATTCGTAATTGGTGAAGGTCAGAATTTGTACTTGGTGAAGGTCAGCATTTGTACTTGGTGAAGGTCAACATTCGTACACGGTGAAGGTCAACATTTGTACATGGTGAAGGTCAGCATTTGTACACGGTGAAGGTCAACATTTGTGCTTGGTGAAGGTCAGCATTTGTACACGGTGAAGGTCAACATTTGTAATTGGTGATAGTCAACATTAATGTACATTGTGAAGGTCAGCATTTGTACATGGTAAAGGTCAGCATTTGTACTTGGTGAAGGTCAACATCCGTACACGGTGAAGGTCAACATTTGTACATGGTGAAGGTCAACATTTGTACTTGGTGAAGGTCAACATTTGTGCACGGTGAAGGTCAATATTCGTTCACTGTGAAGGCCAACATTCGTACACGGTGAAGGTCAATATTCGTTCAATGTGAAGGCTAACAGTCGTACGCGGTGAAGGTCAATATTCGTTCACTGTGAAGGCCAACATTCGTACGCGATGAAGGTCAATATTCGTTCATTGTGAAGGCCAACAGTCGTACTTGGTGAAGGTTATCTTGAACCCATATTCTGACACACAAAACGGAGAGAACTTTGAAGTCCGAATTATTGTAGATTTAATTAGTTATGATATAGTTATGAATATAACTGTTATATAGTTAAAATTAGAATCACCGCTTCAATACAAACTCGTAGAAATCAATTTTACATGATGTCCTAAAGTTTCCCAATAATTCTATCAGCACGCATTAAATCCACCTCTCGCGTCATCAATACTATCCCGTGTAGTCACCAAACCTGAGTTCCATCAACATGGAATTTGTATACCTACCGAAATCAATTTATGATACAATATGTGTTTCCCTATTGTCTAACGCACAGATGTACATGAATCTATTTATGAGTTGAACCAACAAGATGGCTTTAACCGATTACGCCACAACTCGGAACCCGTACTATAAAGTACTATCAGCTTAATTGTACTGTTCATGATCAATTTAAAATATTCCATTCTGATTTTTTGTTCATATTGTGATAAGTTAATACCATATGTATCTAATTTTACTATTTAGAATTTCAGACCTGATACATTGAATTTCAAGCGTTATTGGATTTTTTTTTAAATGTCAGTACAATATTTATCTGTGTAATCCATTATTAAGCTAACTATGCTATACAAAATGAACATATGCTGAACAACGGCTTGACTCTCCATTACAAGTATTGAAAAAAGGTCACAGCGAAACCTAGTGTAATGGATATCATTGTTTGTTCTAGAACTGATGAAATGTACATCGAAATCAATATCACTTCTGACCCGTTTCTTGTTTTTGGATATAATTATGGTATTATATGTACATACTTTGATATGCGATATATCGTAATTTTTTCTTGGGCATCTTTTAGATAAAACACTGTACCTTAAGTAATGACATATCTAGATTTGCGCGTGATTTACACGATATAAATATATATTAAATTACACAAGATTAACAGTATCAAAATTCACACAAAAAAACATCAAATGTACTGAAACAGAAAATTTCTTGTTTTATAACTTAGATCAGAACAGGGAACATTCAGAGCAGATGAACTGAAATTCAGAAGCGGCGTTCATGCTAACAATCTAATTATAATATATAGATGCTCATTCTCACTACGTTACATGAACATCTAACAACATCGCATAAGGGGTCACGTTCTGGTGACCTTTGTTATCTCAATATTTCACTTTCAGGTCGAATTGTCAATGTTTTGATATCATCGATCTCACCCACACATCATGCATCTGATATTAACCAATTCGGTACAACTGTATATAGCTTTAGCTTAGTTGGACGAAATGACTTGAAACAGATGAACAGATTATGCCAAGCTTTGCACACTATTCATGCTATTTCGCTCATACGGAATTCCTTTTCAAGATTCTGTAAGCAGTAATTTGATTGGTTAATCTAAAAGGTCATCCTGACGTGACCCTTATGCGATGTCGTTAGATGTTCATGTAACGTATATGTAGTGAGAATGATCACCTATGTTATTATATTAGATTGTCATGCTTAGACTACGATCTTCAGCAATATGCCATCGTCCTGTATTGATTTAAACATATTTTATTTGTAATTTACAATTTGTTACAAAGGGATTGGGCACAAGTTTTCCAATTTATATTAAGCCCTCTCCCGATACAATTTTACATTGAGAGAAAATTCACATGATGGCAGTTTTATTTACATATTTACAATCTAATTTTATAAGAAATAGAGAGAAAGAGAGAGAGAGAGAGAGACAGAAGGGGAGGGAGACGGAGAGAGTGACGGAGAGAAAGGGGAAGAGAGAGGGAGTTAGAGGGGGAAAGATGAGAGAGAGAGAGAGACAGAGAGAGTCCTGTATTGTCATATCAACACAATTAGGTAATTTAAGGACGAAGTCCATGAATTATGTCGCCACTGACAGGTGCTTTTAAGTGCCACTATAGCGAAATGTCACATCTTTACACGTGGTCGCATGATACCACAAACAAAGCAGAGAGCGTGCGCAGCAAGAATCGATCCAGAACCTTCCTCACAGGGCCGAACGCCCAATTCAACACTAACAGTGAGGCAGTGCCAAGGGAAACAAAAAAGAAGAAAATTGTTTAGAAAGAAGAGAAAAGATAAGATCCAAATTTAGTAGCTTCTTATGAATTCTGTAATGGGTGACACCCGCAATGGGTGACAGCAGCTGCAATTCTCACACCCTACCAGCATGGCAAATTAATTGGTTGAATCTTATTGACTGACCGCGAAATTTACTTCTTCACCGTCAAATGTCTATATGCTTTTTACTGCAAATATTTAAACTATTTTACAGTATGCATAACAAACTGTATATAATCGACCCATGACTAAGCCAACATCAAAATTGACAGGTTGTATATTTCTGTCAAGACAAGAATGAAATCCGCATGCTATCATCAAAATTGACAGGTTGTATATTTCTGTCAAGACAAGAATGAAATCCACATGCTATCATCGAAATTAGTAAGTTGTATATTTCTGTCAATACAGAATGAAATACACATGCTAAATCATGTTTCTGTTGATGAAATCGATTAATAATCAATTTCCAATTAATTGTTTTGTTTTTCCCATCTTCATACATGCTAACGTGTTCAGACTTCTTCAGCATTTATCTATTTATTTATTCATCACTAAATTCTTAATTAATGGAAAGATAAGTTAATACGTACCGATACCGCGGAGAATAACATGATGAGCCCTTTTATACTCCTATCCTGGAAGAGCGGGCCTTGGGATACGTACTCGATAAGGATACATACAGTCGTACCTGGAAAAAGGTATTCAATGTGAGAATCGCTCAAAAATATATGTTTAGCAATGAAAGTGACGTCATGAAGTAGAAATTATGTTAATTATGTTATCATAATTAAAACTCGGAATGGAGTGTTTACGATAGATTGTGTTATGATCTTGTGTCTGATCCGTATTTTCTTTGCCCTTAAACAACTTCGCTGGCCAATGGTGTTCTATATGCTTCGCCCCTTATGATGTTCAGTATTCTACTTACATTTTCACCGGTGGAAATGAAAGTATCGTATTGAATACAATACAATGTAATTGGATAGCAAATGTGTACTCTGTAAAGTCGTTCAAACGCTGGAGACCGAGGATTTATAACATCCAACCTCTCAAATAAAGAGAGTTGCAAGTTTTATACAAGGACCAACCAACCAATTGTTTTTCCATAGACTTTAGTGTTAACGTTTTGGAGTATATCATTAAAATTCTTGAATTCAATATGGCAATTATGGTTTATAACAAAAGTTTAGGGTCTCATACAATTTATAACACCTAATCAAAAAAAAAGTTGGGCTCTTCAGCTCAAATTTTCTCCAGGGTAGCCATTTTGAAAATTCTCAAAAATCTTAAAAATGTTTACCTGTTAATTATTATTACTTGAACTTTTGGGAAAAAAATCAATCGGACTTACGAAATTTATATCAACATTTCTTATTGATAGTTACCTCTCAAGCTACATATTTATTTTCTCACTTCATAACATACTGGCCAATCAGTGGCTGCCACACATTTTATCCTTGGCTCAACTTTCTGTGTACAGGGGCTGTTTCAAAAATATATTTTTCCAATCGGTTGGTTGTTCCCTTTAAACGCCAAGTTCATTCCAGTTAAAAAACAACACTTTTTTTAGAATCTAGTTTGACGAATATAAGACTCGTTTTTTACGGATCAGTGCTACGATGCACGTGCCATAGAGAGACAAAGGAAATACCATACCTGCTTTATGCATATACAGGTGTGTCGCACCAGTTATTTCTATGTATTCGAATCAATATCATCTCTATAATTCATGAGGTATGTTCGCTCAGATCGCTACATGTTCTGCATCACTAGCACATGATATATTTGTATGAAGTTGATAACCCGGCAAAGGTATATTATATAATGTATACAGGTACAACGATAATATATATAGCGAGAAAAAAGTTTTTGTCCATGTAAAGTTGGATATATCAAATTCCTGTCACCTGGATTTTGAGATATTTTGGCAGATTTGATTCCTGTGACCTTGAATTTGAGGTCAATGTGTTCACTCAAGCATGCTACAGGCCAATTAGCAGCTTTCTATTTGCGTTGGTCCTCCAGAAAACATTTAATCTTTTTTTTAGCATGCTTTATGCCCAATATCATGCCTTTGGGCCTTTTGGTTAATGAGAAGAAGTCATTTAAACATTTTAGCATATTTTTCCCCTGTGACCTTGAATGCTACAGGCCAAATATCGGGTCTCTGGGCCTCTTGGTTATTGAGTAGAAGCCGTTTAAAGATTTAAGCATATTTGACCCCTGGGACCTTGAATAAAGTTCAAGGTTATTCATTTGAACAATGTTGATAGCCCTTTCCACCAGCATACAATACATTCAATATCAGGTCTCTAGGCCTCTTGGTTATTGAGAAGAAATTGTTTATAGATTTCAGCATATTTGACCCCTATGACCTTAAATGAAGGTCAATCTTTATAGCCCTTCCCCCGAGTAGCTAGATGCCCAATATCAGGTCTCTATGCCTCTTGGTTATTGGGAAGAAGTTGTTGAAAGATTTTAGCATTTTGACCTCTATGACCTTAAATGATGATCAAGGTCATTCATTTGAACAATCTTTATAGCCCTTCCCCCGGGCATGCTATACACTGTATGTCCAATATCAGGTCTCTAGGCCTCTTAGCTATTGAGAAGAAGTCGAAAATGTAAATTGTTTACGAACAGACGACGGACGACGCACAAAAGGCGATTAGAAAAGGTCGATTATTTAAATTTCATAGATTGTTTCTTTTCTTTTTCGTCTTTTATGCTAAGGATACCCAGAGCAAACAAAATAGTTAGTTTTCATTTCAAAAAGATCAACATAGATTTTCAGATTTTATATTTAATTAAATAAAGATGACTTATTGTACTTTATATAAGTAATTACATAATTATCAAACTGGGTATGTAAGTAATAAGAAACAAATAAAAAAATGTTCAGTCCGCCTGAAGAAGCCTGAGAGGGCAGAAAGGCCTAGCCGAAAAGTTTTGTTTTTGTTACTTTTTATTCGTTAACCTTCGCAAGGACAGATTCCTCTTTCTTATGTTTAATATAAGTAATATTATATACTTAGCGCAAAGCGCCAGTCATTCAAAATTCTCTAGTATTTACCTGAACAATTATTACGTACCATGTGATTTCATATCTATGAGTAACTTTTCAAATCCCTATACATGAATGCTTCTGAATTTTCATAATTTTGAAAAATAATCTGATCAAACACAATCTGATTAAAATCCTATCTTGATTTGCGCTCCGGTTTCGCAAACTAAACTCCGATGCGAACGGACAGCCATGTGTACAGTGTTTACGGAACGGAAGCGCAAATCAATGAATTTTCTCATGTAAGCTAACAATGCTTTATACAAATAATCCCAGATGTCGTTCACATACTGTGACTAGAATCACCTAATAATATATACATGTGTTACCCTTCTTACGGTTTTTAGTAAAGATCACAGAGTGCAATGTTTCAAACGGTCTGCGAGAAGTTATACAAAATATTCGGTTCTTTGACCACCTTACGTATACGCGAAGTCAGAAAGATAATTCCATAAAACTGTCCTGTCAAATGACAATTTGCCTTCCTGGAGGAGTTTGGTTCCGAACTCCGGTACCAACCAGTTAAGCCTTGCATATCCCAGCTCGGAGCTTGTCACCAGTTCTTGGATTCGGATAAGTAAGAAGGCGACTGATTGCTGTCCAAGTCGTGAGGTGCCACTGAATTTCGAAATAGCACTAGCTAGAGGAAAGTTATTTTAAAATATGTGTACAATATATTTAGAGAGAGAGAGAGAGAGAGAGACAGACAGACAGACAGACAGACAGACAGACAGACAGACAGAGAGAGAGAGACAGAGAGACAGACAGACAGAGAGAGAGAGAGAGACAGAGAGAGCAAGAGAGACAGAGAGAGAGAGAGACAGAGAGAGAGGATATTCCATAGCTTACCTCCGCCGATGATTGTCATTGAAATCATGAAGGAGAGTGTACAACATACACTACATTTGCCCATCAGGTTGATGAAAATCAATCTTTTCTATGTAATATACATCACATCTTAACACATGTACAGGTGTCGTGTCTTAATACCGTCTTAGAGCAGAAACACATGTTCGTATGTAAACTTACACAGCACACACACTTATAAACGACGAAGAAAAGTCATATATCCGTGAAGTTTAACTGAAACTAACTTAAACAGAACGAATTAATCAATTATTAACAATTTTGAGGAATCTCTGCACTCGACATGTTCCAACAGCGGTCTTTACCGTGACCCTCTGCTTATAAACAATTCAGCTCGCGCGCGCGAGACAGATCTATATAAGAGTCGGGAAAAATACACAAAGCGGATAGTTAAATGTCGATTTCCAAATCAGTTTACTCAACTATGCTATCATTGATGAAAATAGCCGCCGTTACATACACACGGTTCATTTGTTTGTATAAATAATAAAGACTGGCCATTGGTTATGTATGAAGAAAGCGTGACACTTAGTCATGTGATATATATTAAACGGTTTAAAGATCCATACATCAAGTTTACCGGGTTTAGTCAACTTAATTAACATTTACAATTTCAAAATACGTCTTGAAAGCATGGTAAACTTTCGATAATTTGATTACGTTGTTCAATGGATGGACTTTGAATTCATAACATCTTGTATTATTTTAAGTTTTATTGATTATTTTGTAAAACATGAATAACAATTTCGCACATGATAATCTTCAAGCTGTCTAAAGGTATTGTACCATAGCGGGCTCTCTGAGTTCCAAAGTGAAATATTTTTAAAGCTGACGATCGGAGGACCCTGCACCTCTTTTGTGATACAGTTTGATATATGTATGCTATCTTACCTTTAAAAGGCTCCATTTCAGTTGCGCTTTGTGTGTGATGGGTAGATTCATATAGATTTAATATTGAAATGTGATCCACGTATATCAATGCATTTCCCCTCAAGAGACCGTACATGTTGAAAGCTCTTTCAAAATCCGAAACATTGGCAAATGATTCATGTATGATTTTCATGATTTTCGCGATTGGTCTAGTTGTGATTTGTGTAATTTTCGTGATTTGTGTGATTTTCATGACTTTTTATGATTTTTGTTATTTGTGTAGTTATGATATTTGTGATTTTAGTGATTGGTGTGATTTTCGTGATTTGTGTAGTTGTGATTTGTATAACTTTCATGATTTGTGTGATCGTCAAGATTTTTGTGATTGACATGATTTGTGTAGTTCTGATATGTGTTATTTACGTAGCTGATGTTTCTGATTTTCGTGATTAGTGATTGTTGTGATTTTCGTGATTGTTGTGATTTTCGTGATTTGTATGACTTTCTAAATTTGTGTGATCGTCATGATTTTTTGTGATTGGTGTGATTTTCCTGATTTGTGTGATTGTTGTAATTTTTTGGGGGGAGGGGGGAGGAAGGGGGTATTTCGGATGTCTTAACAGCATTTTCATACTCCCGTTAGTTTACGCTAAATGTTAGTTATTTCGTTCTGTTGGGTTTTTTTTCATTCATTTCAGAACATTTTAGTCACCGTAATCAGGCTTTCAGTACTGGTTGTAAAATATAAGCTTTGGGTGAAAAATAACGTCTTAATAATATCTTTACAGCTATTGAATGATTTATAAATATCTTGAAAAGTCTAAATTATTTTCACATTCAAGATTTGCATTGAGCTCCTAAAATAGATAAAAAGAATAACGACCCTCTGATTAAACCAGCTGACAGACACATAATTTATCATTAATAACGATTGATCTTATTGCTGTTCTGTTCATTATCATCTTTAAAATCATATTTAGATAACAACCCGTCATGTCCCCGGATATAGACATGATAAAAGTACATCGGGATGACAAAAGGACGACAGCTGTTACCGCGAGATTTCAGCGGACGTTCCCTGTATAAACACGTCACAATTCATAGCCACATGTTCGTACGACACTTAATATATATCAGATATAAAATCAGACTTTAATTGAATTTTATATTATGTATAAAAAAAGAAGAAGAAATATTTACAAGATTTTACAAAATCAATGTGTTGTTTTTCAATGGCACAGATGGCTTTAGTGTTGTCTTTTCCTTTTAGATTTTTATATTATGACGTATATATTTGGTTTAATCAAAATTGTTGAAAATACGCAAATAAATATACATCTGGATTTCATCAATTACATGCACAATACGTTTCATTGCCTTATATGTGTATTGTCAATATTAATGTAAAAATCAATATTATCTATCGGATCCTCGTAACGACATACCAACGCATGACGAGGTGGATATACGATAACGACATTTAAAAAAAAATGTATTTTTCCAGGAAACTCCGTGTTTAAACATATTTATCGTCAAAACATAGACACAGGATTAGGCACAATTTACAACAACTTATCAGCGCCTTCTCTCAACATATATACAGTGTATTACAAGGCATAGTTACATTAACTAAATGATGACAAAAATGATATAATATATATACGGTTTACCAAATAAACTGATCTGTCCCGGGCGAGAGCCCAGCCCAGGACTGAATGTCCAGGAGTGACTCCCTGGAAACCGACTGTATAATATAGTAACATCTAACCTTTTATAGTCCTAAGTCCTAGGTATGAGTATATATGATTGATTGATACATGATAATACGGAAGACGTCTGTCATATAGCCTGAGACAATATTAGATAACCATGTACAACATGTACCATTAATATCAGATCAACTACGTCAACAGGTAAACAGAGTTGGTGCCAAAGGGCAAATATGTTATATAGAAATACAGATCTAGGAATATTTTTGGATATAAAATCTGATATATATTTTTAACTAAATTTTAAAATAATTTATTATATTTCAATGCCTTTCGTTAGTAAAACAGTGACATTCCATAAAAAAGTGAAAGGCATTCTCACAAGGATGACCTAAAATACAAGCTGCGCTTTCTACAAGGTTTACTCTAATAAGATTATAATTAAGGGAACTACATTGGTGGCCAGAGAAAAAAAGGCTTGACATGGATTTTCCGACTCACGGTTCATACAATACCCGTATAATGGACCGTGGATCGGGAATTCCGGCCAATTCCCTTGTGACATCTGCCTGGCTTGTCTATCCTACGATTTCCAGGAAACAATCGACCCACTGGAAATGATGATACTTGTACGAAATATGAGCCCTATTGCTGTTTTTTCCACTTTTATTTATTTATTTACTTATTTAGGTGTCGGTTACAGGTATTTTGAGCGCGTGGGATGGCGATGCATTGTGAGATAAATAAGAAAAACATCCTATTGAAACTCGCGGGAGATCTTACAATGAAATAGACCGGAGAACCCGAGGTAAACTCGGGTAATGGCTCTCCCAGAGTGCATTGCGGTTCCCTTCATGAAAGAAGGAACCGCAATGCACTCTGGGAGAGATTGAAACTCGGGCAGGCGACTCCACACCTTTTCACGTCCGATTTGGGATTCGAACCCCAGTCGCCTAGGTGAAAGGCAATTGTGTTACCACTGTGCCACTGTATAAACTAAAGCATTAAAATGCATTTACAGTAATACACTTATTCTGTTATAAGTGGCATACTATTGGACATTACCAAGGGGACGTACGCTATTTATAATTAATCTATTTTTAGAAACACCCAGTTAATCAGCATTTTCAAAAGTGTTTTTTTCCACGCCCGATAATTATGACTTTTATCGGATACTACATCAACATTTTTTTTAGCTAATCAGAAATTGTTAAAAACGATAATTTTATAATAAATAAATATATACTCTTAATTTGGTTTATACACTTGTATATACATGTATATGTACGCGATTTTTTTTTGTACTAATGCCCTTATATTGTTGATGGGCCGTTTGCAATTTTTAAGTAACTGATTTGATTTTTACTCATAAAGTGCATCTATACGACACTCATAACTTGGTTTGGTTTGGTTTATTTTGTTTTACGTCCTATTAACAGCTAAGGTCATTTAAGGACGGCCTCCCGTGCGTGCGACATGCATGCGTATGTTGAGTGCGTATGTGTGTTTTGGGAGGCTGCAGTATTTTCGTGTTAAGTCTCCTTGTGATAGGCCGGAACTTTTGCCGATTTATAGTGCTACCTCACTGAAGCATACTGCCGAAGACTCCCAGCAGGACACCCCACCCGGTCACATTATACTGACAACGTCCAGACTTTTGTGGATGGCTTGATCTAATCGTATTAAATAACGAGATAAGTTAATTAACAAAGATATGGTCGACGTGTGTAAATAGGACCGGCCATTGTGTGTGTAATCGGGACTATATAAATAGCTGTATACCATTACAATGTACTGATAAAGATACTGTATGGATTTATTTATATTATTGACAACAAATATTTATTTCATAACTGTTTGACGATGGATGCATTTAATCACTCCTCAACCTTAAAATATCCCTGATGTTTCTGGCATCGTCCTTGTGCAAACCTCTTCATTCCAATCGAGAACCGTCGGCACTTTCCGTAAACGAGAAAATCTCGTTTACGGAAAGTGCCGACGATTCCCGATTGCTCTTGATTCTCGTTGAGTTCTAGCTGAAGTTTAGCTACAGGACTCCGCGACTCAACTTTTCTGACAGTTGAAACGAAGAGGAATAACTCTGATAGTTCATAATGGTGTCTGTCCTATGAAGTATTGTGTTGAATATGATTTACCTCCCTTTAATTACATATAAAAACATAGACGTGACTCTTATTTTATCGATTTGACCGTGACATCTTGTCAATAAAATCTGTTAAATGATTGAAGCCTAAAAGTCCATCGTTGACGTAAAAAGGAAATATTTACCGTCAAATGATAATTTACAATGGTATCAAGTATCATAAACGGCCATTAATAGAGTAAGTACTCCGTTCCGACATCAGCAACATGTACAATTTCTATTGATGAAATCTATGTCCGACCGATGATTATATGAGTGTTTGTGATTACATGTAATGAAATTAACGCCGAAGTGTATAGGAAAAACGAGTATTGTATACTAATACCGTATGTCTTTGCGGTAACTAGTGATACTTCGGGTCGAATTAATAATTTTCAGGACTTAATACTCGAAGAACTTTGGTTTATCTTGAGAGTAAAACTGCTGTATTAATTTGAAGATTATAACTTTCACTACTTGGAAAAAAATACATATTTTCCAGTAAGTTTAATTTTGACGATATAAACTTTATTCAAACGAAGTAATGACCCTTTAAAAAATTCGTATACATGTGCATTTCAATCAAATGAATTGAACTCGACAATGTGATAATAAGAATTACATCCCTTTGATTTTCTTAGGTTTATTTCTGCATGGGGACCAAAGCTAGTTGAAATATTTTGTATTTTGCGTGATTAAGGCATTTCGATATCAAAAGCGAACATGAAATCAAACTGATTTTCTTTGTCCGGTAACGGAAGACGGGGTTCTCCGGTAACGGAAGACGGGGTTCTCTCTTCGGAGTTCCCTGTAAACGAAATGTAAAGATAATGAGAAGTTATGATAGCAACACAAGCTTTTATATTATTGTAACGGTTAATTGTTACTGCAGACAACTTGATTAATTTTATAAATTCCGAGATTGCTTGTGAGAGGCCTTATTCGATTTCCTCATAAAATCACAAGGTCATTGACACTATGACCACAAGATCAAACGAATTTTGGATAGTAATTTATTTTTTTTAATTTTCATTTTTATTCATTTATTTTTTTATTTATTTTTATTTTATTTTATTTTTTACCAAAAATAACTTTTGACATACCTATATTGCTGATATCGACCCCGTACAAAAACGAGGGACCGCGATAGCTCAGTCGGTTAGAGCGCCGGCCACGAAATATCGGGTTAAGATCCGAGGTGTGTGGTTCGTCCCTTCCCTAACCGTGTCGGTTTGTGTTTCTCGGGAAGCTGAGAAATGGACCGGTCTTTGCTGTCGTGGTTGTGTCCTTGGGCAAGACACTTTACTCTTATTTCTCTGGATGGCATCCGACGGATCTCCCGTATGTTGTTCAGTGAGGTAGCTACGAACTACTACAATGAGGCCCCGCCTAAAATGACCTTTTCTGTTCACGGGCGATAAACCATGCAAACAAATCGTACATGTACCTTAAATTTAGATCCCTGGCTACTTGTGACATGTTTCAATGCCTCTGCTATGTGATATCTCTCACTTGATGGCGGGGGAATCTTAACACAAGTATCTGCAAGAACAATAGCACAAACATCGCAAATTTCGTAAAATCAGTTTAAAAGATATAATAATGATTATCATTGTGTTATACGGTGGCTGGTTTGAGCTATATATCGTCTTTTCCCCCCGAATAGACGAAAATTAACAAACCTTAAATTTGATATTTTGGGGGCGAAAAGACGAAAATTAAGCTTACTAATTCTCGTCTTTTGGGTCGATAATGCGAAATTTAAAGTTTGTTAATTTTCGTCTTTTGATCTTGCGTAGTATGGCATAAAATTAAATCAATTGTGTGTAGTACATCTAAACTTAATGAAGTGGATACAAAGAATACATGTATGTATAGCCATTATCATTCAGTACAATTTATCCGATAAGTTATTTATGTAAATTCTCGATTTCCAAAGCAACTTACATACTTTCCGGGAATTGTTCGTTTCATTTTCTTTACTTTTATTCGGCATAGCCGTATAGGACTAAGACCACAATTAGCTTCGCTATATGTTTCATTGTAACATTAAAATTCATAATAAATTCCCAACATCTCATATGCAACTTTCCATCTCACCTGGCCAAGACCAACATCTGAGAAGCAAAATATAAAAGTTTCAACCCAGCATGTTGGGCATTTTCTGGAGATAGCTGTCAAAATGTGTCACCAACGTGGATTATATACATCCGGGTCAGGGGTAGAGGTCAAATCAGGACTCATCACACAGGGTCCTGGAGCACATGATAAATGATCAATATTATTATTTTACATCACAAAACATAGATTGACATCTCTGCTATAAATCCACATTAAATTCATCAACAGAAATCAAGTTCAAAGAGGCATTTGATTGGTTTTCCAGAAATACATACATTTTTGAGGGGACTTCATTCGTGGGGGCCTGAACCCGGAAGTACTTAATTGTGGTCTTAGTCCGTATAATATTCTTTTGTCCCCGGAAATGACGCGACAGGTGGCGTTACTGGTCAAGATGAAGTATGTGATTGGTCAATGTAGCGGTAAATGCAAAATGCAGAAATGCAGTTTAAAACGGAACAAAGTTAAGATTGGATGCAAGCTGAATAAGTGGATGTATCTTTTCTAATGACACATTAATAAAATTATATTCCTGATTGAAATGCAGTCGTATTCAGGCGCGTAGCTGCATATACGCAAATACACAGTAGCGTACACATCAGTTTTCAAACAAAAAAAACAAAAACACACACACACACACACACACACACACACACACACACACACAAAAAAAAAACCAAACAAACTAACTAACAAAACAAAGAGAAAAAATAACTCTGTTATTTATATGAGCTTATCTATACACAAACTATGAATGCTGTCCCTAGGTGATGGTTCTAGTCAAACCCACTAATTGATATAACTAGTCATTACGTGGTAGGGAACGCAATCAATCGGTCGGTTAAAGTGGGACAAAGAAAAATCCGAAGACCTGTTTCTTTGGAAGAAATTTCAGCTCGCCCTGCAGGAACCATCAGCATCAGAAACAAGTCAAAATGGTACACCAGATGTAACAAAGCTCCCTGGTGGTTGTCAAAATTTCAAAATGTAATCACGATAATATGCCGAAACACAATACAACATATAATTATGATTTAACTCATTCCATTATAACAATTATACACAACGAGAAAAACGTTTTTTTTCAAATATGTGTGTGTGTATTTCGGCACAAATTGCATGAAACTTATAGAAAAAATAATCTGATACTTTCTCAATTAAGAAAAGTAAAATAAGCGCCTATATCTTCTATTGTTAAACGTACATGTAGTGAATGAGCGAATAGTGAAAATTACAGATATATCTCATTTACATATTTAAATTACTCATTTAAATATGATTTAAAATTTGGGCATAGTAACATTTAATTTTTTTTCTAGGGTCTGATCTAGCCCACCATCCTCCCTTTGGTGTCCATTCCTATAAAGGACTACTTACAACCGGAAACCAGGGTAAAGTCTGATTTACATATTTGTTACTGTTAATCGTAAAATGAATTATAAAACATTAACCAAAAGAACAGGTCCGGAGTTATATATGCGCATAGAGTACAAAATTCACTATTGGAATTTCCCTCACTACATGACAGTTGGTAAGATGCAGAAATGAATCAATACTTTTAAGGAAACGTTAGGTGAACGTTACTATACGTATGCTTAGGAATGTTATTGAATATAATGAAACACAGCTTTCTGAACGCAGATAGACACAGAAATCTAATTTTCAAATGTACAAATGTACAGATTTCGATATTATGTATGTACCCTTTGTCTGATCTTCAATAAAATTCGTAAATTAATGTATTTTTAAATCATTAGGTTTGTACACCAACGCTTTCACGAATGTTTTGCCTTATATATCAAGGCCGCTAAATAGTGGGATTAACGTCTCCAAACGAGACCAAGTATGGTTTTCCTGGCTTGTCTAGGTTGTCACACGAACACAGTTCCCTGGTAGTTAAGCTTCTGAACTCTGAACCCTAACTGAGAGAGTGTCCTAGGCTCGGCTATAACCGGAGCAAGGACATTAATCCTCGTCAATCAACCCCTATCTGAGTTTAGTTTAAACATATTTTATTGACAAAAATGACAAAGGGATTAGTCAGCAAGTTTTACCAACTTATAAACGACTTAATTCTCCCGTAAAATTAACAAAATAATAAACAATAACATAGTCACATGATGGTATATACAAGAATATTCAATTCAAAAATGTGATCAAGAAGAGAGTAGAAAAAATATTGAGCATTTTGGATTAAGTTGTTATTTAATAGGAAAGTGGCATAAAAAGGGGAAGAGGAGAGAGAGAGGGGGGGGGGGGGGGGGGGGGGGGGGGTATAGTGATATTCGTTATAATTCCAACTTTTAACTTAACTCTAGAACACATGTCGTGCTATGTTATCACCACCGGTACAGTTGAAAGATTCATTTATATTGAATTCAATTCTACTTTATTGGAACTTTTATAACTACAACTGTATTTTATATATAAATGTATTTTACCTACACATACCGTCATGAAAACATCATCCATTGTCGCAATGATCATCCCAAAACGTCGTGTTACGGTAACGCGACTTAAATACAAGGTTGATCTCAGGTTTTTGGTCTTGATTTCTTTCTTTTACAGCCTTTCCCACAGGAAAGGTATTGCTTTGCCCAATGGACTATGGTTATGTACGTATGGTTATTGAACACATATTCAGACATTATGTAAACATGTTCCAAGTGTGCAAAATGAGGTAAAGTCAACACAAATTATCATTCTAAATGCTGTACAAGGCTCGTCGTTTCAAGAAAACAGGACAACGTAACTATTCGGACATCGTTAAATGGCGGACTTAAATTGTCCAAACACTTAACTACATATCTTAATACGGTACTCATTATTTCTTTATTTCAACAAATTTTATTATACAAGATGTTATAGTACAAAGGGATTTGACAACAGGCTTTGCCTATATCAGTTTCTCCCACATAAATGACATTTTGATAAAATAATATTGAAAGAATTTGTCTTGACAAATTGAACAATAGAACTATATAAACGGTATTCATTCATCCCTCATTTTATTTCTCTGTATACACATACACAATAACTTGGCTACGCGCATGGTATTATCACCAAAATGATTAAAACTGATATCATTTTGTTATCTGTGCTGAAACACATAAGTTCGTTCATTTATTTCACCAGCAGTTTTATATTATAAACACCAGCATTTAAACTATGCCGTTTATCTTTTTTAAAGATATTTCTTGTTTTTGTTTTTGTTTTGTTTTTTGTTTTGGTTGTTTGTTATGTTTGTGTGTTTGTTTGCTTCTCTCCGCATAGCTTCGCTATATCTTCGATGTCATGTGTCAGAAACCGGAAATAGGTTTTTTGCGGAAATACGTCATGTTGATTGTGACGTCATCTGTTGATATCACGTGCCATCCCTTATCAACAGTACACCCTATCGACTTCAGTCACGATATATTTCGCTCTCATCTTTTTCTAAGATATTTGAAGTTTTACTTGAAAGAATTCCTCAAGTATTGTCACAGATCAAAATAGCAAGGTGAGTGATATGAGCAAGCACTTTTTGACTTGTTTTTTTTAAATGATGTCTGGAAGCCCACCGGAAAATGGTGGTAAGAGGGAGAAACTTGGCAGTATTTTTACAAAATATTTTGAGCACTCATAATTGTAAAATGAATATGCAGTTTAGGCTTAAACCTAATACAAATTAACCTATAAATCTACGTTTCAAATTTTGTTTTTAACGGAGAAAATAGAATCTAAATAATTTCATGGCGGCGGTGTCTTTCTGGAACCAGTTATTTCCTCGTTGCCATGTCTCTGCGGGATGACGAGGTGGATAGGGGGTGTTGGGTTGGATCGTGATTTTGATTGTTTACAACATATGACGACCCTGGTACATTTTTCTTTAATTTACGATGAGTCCAGTACGTATTAAGAAAAGACAATGGCGACCAAAGCCCACTGATGATACACCAAAACCACGTGGAAAGATTCGCTTAGCCAGACTTGAACCAGTAAGTAAAATACTTGTTGTTGATACAGGCGCTTGACACATAGTTTTAAGCATGTAAGCTTAAGCTTCATTAATTCGAAAAGTGGGACACGTCGTAAAAAACATGCTTTCGTGTAGATATAAAGATAGTCTAATTCATCGTTTAATTATTAAATCGTGACATACCTGTCATATTTTGAATGTATGTACACATGTAGTTCAGTATTCAAGATTATTTTATTACTTCTTGTTATCATCGTTTTAATTAATTTCTAACATATATAATCTCCATAACAAATCCACATTTCGAGGGCCCAGTTGTTCAAAAGGTGATTAGGCTAATCACATTTTAACAACATTTTTTAAATCCTGATACATCTGTATAATAATTTCTCGTAGAACCTTTTTGATAAAACCTTACGAAATTCTATAGTTCTTAATTATCTTCCAACTGGCATAACTCAAAGACGAAATACTCACAAGTTTTTCAGCAAATGAGAAATTCGCCAATCAAGTGATTAAGTAAATCACTTTTTGAACAATTGGGCCCTGGTGTTTTGAACTTCTCGTTGTACACTGTCAGGTCAAAAGTCTTTTCGCACATTCTAATGTTTTTGCTATATAATCCTACCATTCAAACTTTTTCAAATATTTTTTCTGTGTTTGTTAATGGGCTGATTTTAGCGAAAGTTTGTATGGTGAAAGAGTTTAGTTAATTTCATTTGGTGATATTTCCATTATTTTCCATTGTATTTCATTTGAGAAATTCAAATTAAAGATATGAATTTTTGTCCAGCATTTTGATAATTTGGTACGTTAATGAATGCTGATGTTGTCATGGGAAGTTTGGTTTTGTTGTTACTTTTAATTTCTACCTATATAATTATGATGCATCGAAATTTTACATGAATGAACGCAGGGCAAGTGATTGGGGAAAGGTTGAAAATACAAAGAAATTGTAGCAGGTCGCGCGGAAAGATTTTTGACCCGAAGCTGTTCTCTATCTGTGTCGTTACGTCGCAGGTCTGAATCGGCCGAAGAACTCCAATCAGCCCTGAATGCATTTGAATTATATTGTAATAGATGGAAGCTTGTTATAAATACAAATAAAACTAAAATTGTTATATTTTCAAAAATTTTGCGCGACGGAGAGAGAGAGAGAGAGAGAGAGAGAGAGAGAGAGAGCGCAATGCCTTTATTGGCACTGCTTTGCGTTAATAATATTGGCGAAATTCGTAAGTTAGCAAGATATGTATATTATTATGATGCCAACAAAGCCATAGTGTAATTAGCATACTATAGACATGTCACTGGTATTTTATAATTTTTGTGTTGTTCAGTAATAGTCAGAATTAGTTCTCCGCCATTTTGTATGCATGAATTGTTATATGATATATATGTATCTTGGAATCCTATATGCTATGTAGCATTTGGAAATAAATTGAAATGAATTGAATTGCTTTGATAGGGATACTTTGAATCCCTCGACTGTTTTGGCGCACACAACCGAATCTTCCAGATGATTCCAGTCAACTACAGTTCTTACGAAGAAAGAGTTTTTGTAAGGATTTGTTGTGGCTCGTTGTACTTGGTATGGTTTACTGTTTTTGGTTGATATGAAGTTTCGTGGTGCTCTGATGGCTCTTTTAGGTCTAGAATTTTGTAGGAAATCAGATGGTGGTATGGCTGGTACCAACCCCTCAACAATTTTGAACATATAGATGAGGCGTTGTGCTGTTCTTCTTGATTGGAGTAAGAGTTACATATAATCAATTTATTTGTTAACAGGATCCCAAAGTACCAAGATGTCCAGAAAGGTCACAATCAAAAGCTACGTATCACAGCTTGCTGGGTTCTTAAAAGTAAAACGACAAGTTGTTTCCATAGACAACCTTTATTAATTAAATCCATGTAAGTGTTTGGAAAATTGCTTCCCACTTCACTAATGAATCATCAATGCATATATTATGTTGACTTAAAGAGGCTTGCCCGCAGAGATCAGAAAAATTGGCTAATAGAAAAAGATTTTTTACACATGACAAATTGTTGGAATTGTTGAGTTTTTCATTTTATTTTCCTTATAAAACGCTGAAAAGTGATATTAAAACCTCATTTTTAAATATTATTTATTTAATCGCAACCCGCAATAAGTCCCCGCTATAAAGTGGAGTCTAATTTGATTGACAGATCAAAGAAACAAGCACGTGCACAGTGCCGCACAGTGATAACTGCAAAGGCAGCGGCGATTTACAAAGAAGATTTGCCGTTATATTCCATACATTTCCCTCTCAGGTTGAGTTTTAAAACGTCTTTTAAATACATATTCTGTAATTGTTTTCAAGAAATAAAGTCGGAAAGCCTCTAATTTTGTCACATAGAAACGTGTACTGAAGTTTATTTAGTGATCGGAGATGTGCCGTTTACCGGTCCGTCTGCGGGTAAGCCTCTTTAAATATATTGATGCTATAGCATTCACATCAACACATGCATGTTTCTTGCACCACAGTTTGTTCCATTTTCACACAAACCCTTTGTAACGGGAATGGAGTTATGTACTTTTGTTTGAGAGTTGTGTCCCTTAGCAGAACTATGTATTTGTGTATGTACATTTATTAGATTATTTTGTTGAATTGTAGTTGATTTATTAAGTGTGAGGGTGAATATATTTGTTAAGAATGTAAAATATATGTAGTATGAGAGTATGTATTCAGTTTGGAAATGTTTGCGAGTAATAATGATTGTGTATTTTATATTGAAAACAGTGTATGCTAATCTATGTGCACCATTGTGAATTAAAAATGGTGCTAGTTTAAATGTGTGAATGTAACGCATATGAAACCATTGACTGGTACTTCATTGTTGCAAGTTTTTTTTTTATACTTTCCTTTTATTCTTTCCTCTTAACAGAAGCCATTGGATGGTTATTTTCCTTAAGACTTTCAGTCTATGATGTGGGGTATTAGCTGTTTCGTGTATGATAGTGTGGAAGATGGTTTTATTCTGTGGTGCTGTAAATAGTTATGGGTACTAGTTGTTTTACATTGCCATTGATGGATTACTGAATAAATGTAGGACCTGTATCTAGTTTTCGTGTGGTTTATATATTCAAAGCACGGTACTATCAAGTTTTGATTTAAACATATTTTATTGTATCTTAATATATACATGGGAATTGGGCACAAGTTATCAAACTTATATTAAGCCCTTTCCCTATATAATTTTACATACATATAATACATTTATTTTACAAGATGACATATATTTACATATGAGAGAGAGAGAGAGAGAGAGAGAGAGAGAGAGAGAGAGTTATAATGAAGATATAATTTAAAAAAAAATCATTATGACTATAGATTATCAAATGAATAAACAATGAAGTATCAAGCATAATCAAGAACCTGCGTTGTATGTTAAATCAAACTGTTACACCTTCTTAATCATCATATTCCCTAGAGTTGTCGTTCCTTTAACTCGGTGCGTGAAAGAAATAACTCTGCATAGAAATTGCCTCAATTTTTTAATCATTTGATACATATTCATGTAACTTATTTGTACAGAAGCTGTTCTCGTCTAAGACTACCATGTCAACTTTCAGAGTGAAATCTACAGGTAGTACAACACCTGAATCACGTGCCTCTGACGTCACCATGACAACCAGTGGTACATGCGACACATGCAAACCCAGTGATATGGTCAAAACCTCACCTCAGGTATCTATCTTGATAGAAGATTTTGATTTTAACGTTATCGCTACTTGCTATACATGTCACATTTTACTTTTTCCCAATTTTCATTTTATTTCTAACCCTTCCACTCAATCGTTTGAATCCAATTTTATATGCACGTTCTTTCCCTTGTTCTTTCTATTCTACTTTTCCGTTCATTCTTTCCTTCCATTCTTCAAAGGTGAGTTCTGGTGTCAAAAGCAGCATCCGTTCTGAACACAGAACTGACCTTGGCCCAGACACCAAACATGTTTGGTAAGGGTCAAGGCTTATGAGTCGTGTACAAAATTAACTTGTTCCATTAAATAAATAAATGTTGTTGGTCACTTTTGATGACAAATATTCTTTTATTTATATTGTGATGCCAAATACATTGTATATCTGTTCACTACTTAACTATATATTCTCTGTTCACTACATAACTATATATTCTTTCTTTTTAACACCAGTGTGATAGCTGATAAAATGTCAACTCCCCAGATTGAACTCGACGATGATTTTCACAACAGTCTCGATCTCATGGTAAGTGTTTAACATGTTTATGTAACCCTGGCAAATACTAGCCGCAAAATACCGCTCGGCTCGGCTAGAGAGACTAGTAGGCCAGAGGCCCCGAGTTCGATCCCAAGTGGAGGCTGTGATTTAAAATTAATTAATCGTGCACTCTGTTACATTTATGTCGTCTTTTCCTTTGCTAACGTAACGGAGAACACTTGAATTTAATTGTTAAGATCGAGCGCGAGATTAAAAAATTATTAATTATTTGAATATTTATATCAAATCTATACTGCTTTCGTTCCAAGGAGATTGCATCCTCAAGATAAACGAGGGCTCCAAGAAACCAACACCGTTTTAGTTCGAGACGGAATGCAGTGCTATCAATGACAGGCTACCTGTCAAACAATCCATTCCGGACAATCTCAAGGCTGACCATTGCGGTCCATCATTGGACATTACCAACTATCAACTTCTCAACGACTCCTCTCCCGAGACGGCCATCGTTGTGAACAAAATGCTTAAAAGTATTGACACAGAGGCGTCAAGAGAAAGATTTGTTCTGATGACGATGATGAGGTTCCGGTGCCGTGCAAAAGGTCAAGGACATGTTGACCAAAATTTATGAACTTTGTTGTCATAATTCAGGGATACATATATACTTGAGCCATATACGTGGCCATGTGACTTTAACATACTCAACATGGCGGCGTGTATGTGGGCGTGGTCAGTTTGATTGTTGTCTTGTTGATACCCATGTATCATGCTTCATTGTTCATTTGTCCGTTTGTTTTGTTTTGCATGTTTGTTTTTGCATGTTTAAGGAAGAAGCTTGTGAAAGTCTCTTGGTGGTCGTTGACACTCAGAGCGGTACCTGTATCGTTTTGACTGTCAGAACGTTTTCCATTGAACTTAAGCTCTTTCTCATCTGTTAAGTCCGATCAACTAGTATTTCTATCGGCTTGTTTGTCTGTCAATTCGTCTGTCTGCATGTTTGTTTTGCGTGTGTAAAAAAGATGCTTATGAAAATCACTTGGTAGTTGTTGACACTCAGAGCGGTGCCTGTATCCTTTTGACTGTCAGGACGTTTGCCGTTTGACTGAAGCTCTTTATCATCTGTTTTGTTCGATCTATTTAGATCGGCTTGTTTGTCTGTCAATTTGTCTGTCTGCATGTTTGCTTTGCATGTTTAAGGAAGAAGATTGTGAAAGTCCCTTTGTGGTTGTGCTTCTCAGAGCGGTACCCGTATCATTTTGACTGTCAGAACGTTTGCCATTGAACTAAAGCTCTTTCTTTTATGTTATGTCCGATCTACAAGTATTTCTATCGGCTTGTTTGTCTGTCCAATCGTCTGTCTGCATGTTTGTTTTGCATGTTTAAGGAAGAAGCTTGTGAAAGTCCCTTGGTGGTTGTTGACACTCAGAGCGGTACCTGTATCGTTTTGACTGTCAGAACGTTTGCCGTTTGACTAAAGCTCTTTCTCATCTGTTTTGTCCGATCTATTGCGATCGGCTTGTTTGTCTGTCAATTCGTCTGTCTGCATGTTTGTTTTGCATGTTTAAGGAAGAAGCTTGTGAAAGTCTCTTGGTGGTTGTTGACACTCAGAGCGGTGCCTGTATCCTTTTGACTGTCAGAACGTTTGCCATTTGACTGAAGCTCTTTCTCATCTGTCTTGTCCGATCTATATAGATTGGCTTGTTTGTCTGTCAATTCGTCTGTCTGCATGTTTGTTTTGCGTGTGTAAAAAAGATGCTTATGAAAATCACTTGGTAGTTGTTGACACTCAGAGCGGTGCCTGTATCCTTTTGACTGTCAGGACGTTTGCCGTTTGACTGAAGCTCTTTATCATCTGTTTTGTTCGATCTATTTAGATCGGCTTGTTTGTCTGTCAATTCGTCTGTCTGCATGTTTGTTTGCATGTTTAAGGAAGACGATTGTGAAAGTCCCTTTGTGGTTGTGCTTCTCAGAGCGGTACCCGTATCATTTTGACTGTCAGAACGTTTGCCATTGAACTAAAGCTCTTTCTTTTATGTTATGTCCGATCTACTAGTATTTCTATCGGCTTGTTTGTCTGTCCAATCGTCTGTCTGCATGTTTGTTTTGCATGTTTAAGGAAGAAGCTTGTGAAAGTCTCTTGGTGGTTGTTGACACTCAGAGAGGTACCTGTATCCTTTTGACTGTCAGAACGTTTGCCATTTGACTGAAGCTCTTTCTCATCTGTCTTGTCCGATCTATTTAGATCGGCTTGATTGTCTGTCAATTCATCTGTCTGCATGTTTGTTTTGCATGTTGAAGGAAGAAGCTTGTGAAAGTCCCTTGGTGGTTGTTGACACTCAGAGCGGTACCTGTATCGTTTTGACTGTCAGAACGTTTGCCGTTTGACTAAAGCTCTTTCTCATCTGTTTTGTCCGATCTATTGCGATCGGCTTGTTTGTCTGTCAATTCGTCTGTCTGCATGTTTGTTTTGCATGTTTAAGGAAGAAGCTTGTGAAAGTCTCTTGGTGGGTGTTGCTTCTCAGATCGGTACCCGTATCATTTTGATTCTCAGAACGTTTGCCATTGAACTAAAGCTCTTTCTCATCTGTTTTGTCCGATCTATTGCGATCGGCTTGTTTGTCTGTCAATTCGTCTGTCTGCATGTTTGTTTTGCATGTTTAAGGAAGAAGCTTGTGAAAGTCTCTTGGTTGTTGTTGACACTCAGAGCGGTACCTGTATCGTTTTGACTGTCAGAACGTTTGCCGTTTGACTGAAGCTCTTTCTCATCTGTTTTGTCCGATCTATTGCGATCGGCTTGTTTGTCTGTCAATTCGTCTGTCTGCATGTTTGTTTTGCATGTTTAAGGAAGAAGCTTGTGAAAGTCTCTTGGTGGTTATTGACACTCAGAGCGGTACCTGTATTGTTTTGACTGTCAGAACGTTTGCCATTGAACTAAAGCTCTTTCTTTTCTGTTATGTCCGATCTTGTAGTATTTCTATCGCGCTTGTTTGTCTGTCAATTCATCTGTCTGCATGTTCGTTTTGCATGTTTAAGGAAGAAGCTTGTGAAAGTATCTTTGTGGTTGTTGCTTCTCAGAGCGGTACCCGAATCGTTTTTTGACTGTCAGAATGTTTGCCATTTGACTAAAGCTCTTTCTCATCTGTTTTGTCCGATCTATTTCGATCGGCTTGTTTGTCTGTCAATTCGTCTGTCTGCATGTTCGTTTTGCATGTTCAGGAAGAAGCTTGTGAAAGTATCTTTGGTGTTGTTGCTTCTCAGAGCGGTACCTGTATTGTTTTGACTGTCAGAACGTTTGCCATTGAACTAAAGCTCTTTCTTTTCTGTTATGTCCGATCTACTAGTATTACTATCGGCTTGTTTGTCTGTCCAATCGTTTGTCTGCATGTTTGTTTTGCGTGTGTAAAAAAGATGCTTATGAAAATCACTTGGTAGTTGTTGACACTCAGAGCGATGCCTGTATCCTTTTGACTGTCAGGACGTTTGCCGTTTGACTAAAGCTCTTTCTCATCTGTTTTGTCCGATCTATTTAGATCGGCTTGTTTGTCTGTCAATTCGTCTGTCTGCATGTTTGTTTTGCATGTTTAAGGAAGAAGCTTGTGAAAGTCCCTTTGTGGTTGTTGCTTCTCAGATCGGTACCCGTATCGTTTTGATTCTCAGAACGTTTGCCATTGAACTAAAGCTATTTCTTTTCTGATATGTCCGATCTACTAGTATTTCTATCGGCTTGTTTGTCTGTCCAATCGTCTGTCTGCATGTTCGTTTTGTATGTTTAAGGAAGAAGCTTGTGAAAGTCTCATGGTGGTTATTGACACTCAGAGCGGTACCTGTATCCTTTTGACTGTCAGAACGTTTGCCGTTTGACTGAAGCTCTTTCTCATCTGTTTTGTCCGATCTATTGCGATCGGCTTGTTTGTCTGTCAATTCGTCTGTCTGCATGTTTGTTTTGCATGTTTAAGGAAGAAGCTTGTGAAAGTCTCTTGGTGGTTATTGACACTCAGAGCGGTACCTGTATTGTTTTGACTGTCAGAACGTTTGCCATTGAACTAAAGCTCTTTCTTTTCTGTTATGTCCGATCTTGTAGTATTTCTATCGCGCTTGTTTGTCTGTCAATTCATCTGTCTGCATGTTCGTTTTGCATGTTTAAGGAAGAAGCTTGTGAAAGTATCTTTGTGGTTGTTGCTTCTCAGAGCGGTACCCGAATCGTTTTTTGACCGTCAGAATGTTTGCCATTTGACTAAAGCTCTTTCTCATCTGTTTTGTCCGATCTATTTCGATCGGCTTGTTTGTCTGTCAATTCGTCTGTCTGCATGTTCGTTTTGCATGTTCAGGAAGAAGCTTGTGAAAGTATCTTTGGTGTTGTTGCTTCTAAGAGCGGTACCTGTATTGTTTTGACCGTCAGAACGTTTGCCATTGAACTAAAGCTCTTTCTTTTCTGTTATGTCCGATCTACTAGTATTACTATCGGCTTGTTTGTCTGTCCAATCGTTTGTCTGCATGTTTGTTTTGCATGTTTAAGGAAGAAGCTTGTGAAAGTCTCTTGGTTGTTGTTGACACTCAGAGCGGTGCCTGTATCCTTTTGACTGTCAGAACGTTTGCCGTTTGACTGAAGCTCTTTCTCATCTGTTTTGTCCGATCTATTGCGATCGGCTTGTTTGTCTGTCAATTCGTCTGTCTGCATGTTTGTTTTGCATGTTTAAGGAAGAAGCTTGTGAAAGTCTCTTGGTGGTTGTTGACACTCAGAGCGGTACCTGTATTATTTTGACTGTCAGAACGTTTGCCGTTTGACTAAAGCTCTTTCTCATCTGTTTTGTCCGATCTATTGCGATCGGCTTGTTTGTCTGTCAATTCATCTGTCTGCATGTTTGTTTTGCATGTTTAAGGAAGAAGATTGTGAAAGTCTCTTGGTGGTTGTTGACACTCAGAGCGGTACCTGTATCCTTTTGACTGTCAGGACGTTTGCCGTTTGACTAACGCTCTTTATCATCTGTTTTGTTCGATCTATTTAGATCGGCTTGTTTGTCTGTCAATTCATCTGTCTGCATGTTTGTTTTGCATGTTTAAGGAAGAAGCTTGTGAAAGTCCCTTGGTAGTTGTTGACACTCAGAGCGGTACCTGTATCCTTTTGACTGTCAGAACGTTTGCCGTTTGACTAAAGCTCTTTATCATCTGTTTTGTCCGATCTATTTCGATCGGCTTGTTTGTCTGTCAATTCGTCTGTCTGCATGTTTGTTTTGCATGTTTAAGGAAGAAGCTTGTGAAAGTCCCTTTGTGGTTGTTGCTTCTCAGAGCGGTACCCGTATCATTTTGACTGTCAGAACGTTTGCCATTGAACTAAAGCTCTTTCTTTTCTGTTATGTCCGATCTACTGGTATTTCAATCGGCTTGTTTGTCTGTCCAATCGTCTGTCTGCATGTTTGTTTTACATGTTTAAGGAAGAAGCTTGTGAAAGTCTCTTGGTGGTTATGGACACTCAGAGCGGTACCTGTATCGTTTTGACTGTCAGAACGTTTTCCATTGAACTAAAGCTCTTTCTCATCTGTTAAGTCCGATCTACTAGTATTTCTATCGGCTTGTTTGTCTGTCAATTCGTCTGTCTGCATGTTTGTTTTGCGTGTGTAAAAAAGATGCTTCTGAAAATCTCTTGGTAGTTGTTGACACTCAGAGCGGTACCCATATCATTTTGACTGTCAGAACGTTTGACGTTTGACTAAAGCTCTTTCTCTTCTGTTATATGTCCGATCTATTTCAATCGGTTTGTTTGTCTGTCCATTCGTCTGTCTGCATGTCTGTTTTGCATATTTATGGAAGAAGCTTGTGAAAGTATCTTGGTGGTTATTGACACTCAGAGCGGTACCCGTATCGTTTTGACTGTCAGAACGTTTGCCATTTGACTAAAGCTCTTTCTCTACTGTTATGTCCGATTTTTTTTCTATTGGCTTGTTTGTTTGTCTATTCTTCTGTCTGCATGTTTTGTCTCTTCTGTCTGCTGTCAATTTTTGGGTATCATCAGGACACAATCAAGTCTGTCTTGAGCGTGTGAATGTGGCTATTTGGTGTATTGGAGTATACTTTTGTTGTTATTGGTTGATTCTGATTTTCCCTTTGTCTGTTTTGCAGATATATAACGACATAACTATCTAATAAAACTTCTTTATTGTTTTTAGCGTCATATCTTGTTTATTACAAACACACAACCAAGTAAGCAGAGTATACTGAAATCTGTAATATTGAAGAAACTGGGAGATTTGGAGTCTAGCAGCAATCTCCAAACGTAAGAATGGCATACAGTCTGTATTTTACAATGACCTATAGACAGACGGACGAACAGTCAGACCTTCATATAACGTGATAAAAACGTCTTTTGATAACCTTTATAGGACGTTACAATAATATTTACGTAATGATGTCTTTAATTTTAATTTCATAGGGGTATGATTTTTTTCCAAACTGTATAAATCCGCACACCCATATGAAACTAAATATTGTTATCAATTCTTTCATAATTTATTGCTGAAACTGTATTTCAAATTTAAAACACGTTTTATGTACAATTTTACTTATTGATAAGGGATCCTTTTGAGCAAATCAGTATGCAGCGTCAAGGGTGGCATTGAGACGTCACGTTTTCGGCGCCATTGGCAGTTTGTTTTTGTTTGTTTGCTTGTTGTTGTTGTTTTTTTGTGTTTTTTTCATGAGGTATTTAAAAGAAAAACTCAGCCATATTGCATTTGGCTGCACCGCCTCGTAACATTTCGAAGTGCACAGAGATTTAATGCCTATTTTGTGGCGAAATAGACCGAAATCACACGTCTCTGATTTCGGTATCCCTTATTTCTATAAAGGATTTAAAGCAGAGACTTTCAAATTATGACAATAGCCGAAAGATTATAACTTTTACAGTCCAACAAAAACACTAGTTGGCATGCATTTCTATGAATTGAAAATAATTTATCAATGGGACAGCTTAAATTGTAATATCTAAGATAGGAATATTGATACATATGGATGCCCGAGCCAATTAATAATTATTGTATTAAAGTATTTTACACGAAGAAAAAAATCAACACAAACAAATCCGAAGCAATTGATCTTTTATTCTTGCGAATAGCTTTAATAACTGAATTTTTTCATTAATGATACATATATAGGACAAATATATGTACATCACAGGTCCAACAATTGTCGGTACACTGATGATGGTGGGCTATTCAAATCGCCTTGCGTCCGTGGTCCGTCCGTCCGTCCGTCCGTCCTTCCGTAAACAATTATTGTTATCGCCATTTCTGAGAAAGTACCAAAGGGATCTTTCTCAAATTCCATATGCAATTTTCCCTTGGTCTGCAGTTATGCACATTGCATCTTTGGATCAATTGGAAAACAACATGGCCGACAGGCAGCCATCTTTGATTTTGACAATTGAAGTTTGTTATCGCTATTTCTCAGAAAGTACTGAATGGATCTTTCTCAAATTTCATATGTAGGTACCCCTTGGTCCCTAGTAATGCATAAGGGCATTTTGGAACCAATCGGAAAACAGCATGGCTGACAGGCGGCAATCTTTGATTTTGACAATTTTGTTATCGCTATTTTACAGAAGGTACTGAAGGGATCTTTCTCATGTAGGTTCCCCTTGGTCCGTCGTATTGCATTTTGAGACCAATCTGAAAACAACATGGTCGACAGACAGCCATTATTGCTAAATCTGAAATTTCATAAATAAGTTCCCCTTGTTTGAAAAGTACTGGAGGGATGTTTCTCAATTTACACAGATTAGTAAGGGTAAAATAGAGAGAAGATCAATCTGACATGGAATCTATAAAGATCATTCAATGGTGGGCGCCAAGATCTCTCTAGGATCTCTTGTTTTATATACCAAACGAAATAGACAAAATTAACATACATGCATTCCCATCATCTCTGTAACTAAATGAAAAACATGTTTACATTTACAAGATACATTGGCAATGATACAAGGAAGACAACTCGCATAATCATATCATTGCAGCTCATCAGATCTCTACGTATACCTTATTTCGTTCCCCACAAATCGTGCAGATGGAGGCAACATATGTGGAGGCAACAACGTAACCACTGTTACAAAAGGGATCAGAAGTATTATTTACCATCAAACCTAGAAGAGGTTCAAGATTTAACCAATATGATAAAAACCCCAGAGGAAATTGGCATCAAGTCCAGGTAAGTGCTGTCATTCTAACATTAAATAATGATTTCTATTAAACAGTGTAATGTACATCATCAATTTATAGTGTTTAACAGTGTAATGTACATCATCAATTTATAGTGTTAAACAGTGTAATGTACATCATCAATGTATAGTGTTTAACAGTGTAATGTACATCGTCAATTTATAATGTTAAATAGTGTAATGTACATCATCAATTTATAGTGTTAAACATTGAAATGTACATTATCAATTTATAGGGTTAAACAGTGTAATGTACATCATCAATTTATAGTGTTAAATAGTGTAATGTACATCATCAATTTATAGTGTTAAACATTGAAATGTACATCATCAATTTATAGTGTTAAACAGTGTAATGTACATCATCAATTTATAGTGTTTAACAGTGTAATGTACATCATCAATTTATAGTGTTAAACAGTGTAATGTACATCATCAATTTATAGTGTTAAACAGTGTAATGTAAACCATCAATTTATAGTGTTAAACAGTGTAATGTACATCATCAATTTATAGTGTTAAACAGTGTAATGTACATCATCAATTTATAGTGTTAAACAGTGTAATGTAAACCATCAATTTATAGTGTTAAACAGTGTAATGTACATCATCAATTTATAGTGTTAAACAGTATAATGTACATCATCAATTTATAGTGTTAAACAGTGTAATTTACATCATCAATTTATAGTGTTAAACAGTGTAATGTACATCATCAATTTATAGTGTTAATTAGCGTAATGTACATCATCAATTTATAATGTTAAATAGTGTAATGTAAACCATTAATTTATAGTGTTTAACAGTGTAATGTACATCGTCAATTTATAGTGTTAATTAGCGTAATGTACATCATCAATTTATAATGTTAAATAGTGTAATGTAAACCATTAATTTATAGTGTTAATTAGCGTAATGTACATTATCAATTTATAATGTTAAACAGTGTAATGTACATCATCAATTTATAGTGTTAAACAGTGTAATGTACATCATCAATTTAAAGTGTTTAACAGTGTAATGTACATCATCAATTTATAGTGTTAAACAGTGTAATGTACATTGTCAATTTATAGTGTTAAACAGTGTAATGTACATCGTCAATTTATAGTGTTAAACAGTGTAATGTACATCATCAATTTATAGTGTTAAACAGTATAATGTACATCATCAATTTATAATGTTAAACAGTGTAATGTACATCATCAATTTATAGTGTTAAATAGTGTAATGTACATCATCAATTTATAGTGTTAAACAGTGTAATGTACATCGTCAATTTATAATGTTAAATAGTGTAATGTACATCATCAATTTATAATGTTAAATAGTGTAATGTACATCACTAATTTATAATGTTAAACAGTGCAATGTACATCATCAATTTATAGTGTTAAACAGTGTAATGTACATCATCAATTTATAATGTTAAACAGTGTAATGTACATCATCAATTTATAGTGTTTAACATTGTAATGTACATCATCAATTTATAATGTTAAACAGTGTAATTTACATCATCAATTTATAGTGTTAAATAGTGTAATGTACATCATCAATTTATAGTGTTAATTAACGTAATGTACATCATCAATTTATAATGTTAAATAGTGTAATGTAAACCATTAATTTATAGTGTTTAACAGTGTAATATACATCATCAATTTATAGTGTTAATTAGCGTAATGTACATCATCAATTTATAATGTTAAATAGTGTAATGTAAACCATTAATTTATAGTGTTAATTAGCTTAATGTACATCATCAATTTATAATGTTAAACAGTGTAATGTACATCATCAATTTATAGTGTTAAACAGTGTAATGTACATCATCAATTTATAGTGTTAAACAGTGTAATGTACATCGTCAATTTATAATGTTAAACAGTGTAATGTACATCATCAATTTATAATGTTAAATAGTGTAATGTACATCATCAATTTATAATGTTAAATAGTGTAATGTACATCACTAATTTATAATGTTAAACAGTGTAATGTACATCATCAATTTATAGTGTTAAACAGTGTAATGTACATCATCAATTTATAGTGTTAAGCAGTGTAATGTACATCATCAATTTATAGTGTTTAACATTGTAATGTACATCATCAATTTATAATGTTAAACAGTGTAATGTACATCATCAATTTATAGTGTTAAACAGTGTAATGTACATCATCAATTTATAGTGTTAAACAGTGTAATGTACATCATCAATTTATAATGTTAAACAGTGTAATGTACATCATCAATTTATAGTGTTTAACATTGTAATGTACATCATCAATTTATAATGTTAAACAGTGTAATGTACATCATCAATTTATAGTGTTAAACAGTTTAATGTACATCATCAATTTATAGTGTTAAACAGTGTAATGTACATCATCAATTTATAGTGTTAAACAGTGTAATGTACATCGTCAATTTATAGTGTTAAACAGTGTAATGTACATCGTCAATTTATAGTTAGTGTTAAACAATGAAATGTACATCATCAATTTATAGTTTTGAGCACATGTCAATGTATTGTTAGTTAGCTAGTTTACTGGTGGTTTTCTGAATTGAATTTTTTTTTTTTTTTTTTTGTCTTGCCATAGGTGATCGACAGAAGAATACATCCTTACAGGAGAGCCCGGCAGGAGCGTCTCAATATAATTACTGTGACGAGTGTTATATATATGACAAATGTGTATTGATCACATATATATATATATATTATCAACCATCAAGTGTGTATCCGGAATTAATCAATATCATCTTTTTATGTTAGTATGTATATTGTTCCGTAATTTGTGTCCGTCCATCACCGGAAGTTGTTTTTATGTTTAGTTGAGAAGAATAAAATATAAGTTGGAGGCAGCACGTGTTCGCGATTTTCTATATTGTACACACAGCCAAGCGACCCCCAACACAACACGAGTTCAATCAATAGTTTTCTTCATCCCATTGATTTATCTCCCTTTGACCAGACCACTAGACATAAACAAGACACAATTTGAAAAGTAAAATTGAAATCTCTTAACCTTTTTTGTAAATTTGACGTCTCGATAGCCTTCACGTCAAATTATATAGTAAAAACGTGTGGTTAAATTTATCATGGATTAAAATGGGGATGTGATGATAAGAGTTCGCGATAGGTTGATTACAAATTAATGTTTTATTATTATTTTATTTGGTTGTCACGAAGTATACATCTGTGGATTTGTCATCTTTATAAAGATCGTTAAAGGTATAAATTACATTGATTGTATATAAAGCGTTTTGTGTACATATGTGCATGTACGTATCGTTGAGTAACAATATTTTTTTCACATGTACATTTCAATTTTAGCTACGCTTCAGATACGTATAGAATAACAATTATACACAATGTTTAATATGTGAATATAACGATTTGTCATAATGGAGAAATTCACTCGAGCGTCAAGCTCGTGACGCATTGAGCCATTTGTTATCGATGATATCGATTAAATTAATACGTCAATTTTACGCGCGATATTTTCTATTTCATATTATCATATATGCATAAACTGTGTGACAATGGGTTTGATATTGGAAGGTTTCCCGGTAAATGTCAGATATTTCAGGAACACATTGATTTACGTACGGACAGCATATAATGGTGTTTTGTTTGGAGCACAAAACTTATTAAATGTGTATCCGATTAAAAATTGCAGAAAATGCTGAAAACACACACACAATCTTCGCTTCGCTTAATTGCAACAGAACAGTCGGCTGCATTCAAATGCCGTGAACAGAAAGTACCTATCTGATTGGTTAAAATCAAAAGTGATATCATCTTAATACACTAATAACACGTTGCACAGGGACTTGACATGAATTTGCAACCCACGGTTCATAAAAGTCGGTGAAATGACACCCCGGTGTTCATTGTAAGGAATATAGGGGTCCTTTTCAACGATTTTTTACCCCCCCCCCCCCCCCCCCCCCCAAAAAAGAAAGAAATAAACAAATAAACAAAAAAAAAACACTTGCTAGAGAAGATCCAAATACTCGTAGACTGTAACGAATTATCAGGTCCCTGTGTTTTGTAACGCTTGTTTATTGTATATGTTTGTACTTGAATACATTATATATACATATATATATATTCAATAATGGACATGAATTTTCGCTAAGTATTTATTATTTCTCATGATGCATGTTTCAATCCCTAAGGATCCCAATATAAGAACCCCTACGTATTCCTCAGTAAACGTTGTCAAGATCATCCCGCGAAGCATTAAAATACACAGCGATACTCGTATCAAATACACCACGTGTGCACCTGTTTATTGATAATCAATTTACTTATCAAATAACCTACATACATATTATCAACACATTCTTTTTAAATCCTATATATACCTATTTCCGAGACTTGTCGCCGGAACCTGTGCGCATGGGTTGTCTTGACGCACGGCGAATAGGACGATCAGGTGGCGAACGACAAGTTTCTCAGGGAATAAACAGGCGACAGGTGTCGGAAACACCACGTCTTCCGGAAAATCTCGGAACACGGACTCTCCTGAAACAGCTAATTAAAGGTGAGTCATTTTTATCGTCAATATGTACGTGGACGTTTAAGCAAGGAAAATATCGATATATTTAAACGGCAAGTGTAAGGCATTGTGGCTAATATTGTCGTTACCGTAAATACCATAATATGTAGGTAATGTTCTACAATACTAAATCTTTAACAATGCTTATCTAATTTAGACCTTATATACATCAACTACGTGTGTATATTACATTCAGGTTGGTGACAACACCTATGTCATTTTGATTTTTTTTTTTTTTTTACGAGTTTCTAGATAATGGTCAGTACTAGTCGACGTACATTTTTTTATATATATACATGTATATTTTCTGTAGTGTTTGGTTAGGGATAAATGCGAGGGCGAGAGAGATGATCCTTCATTGAACGATGACGATCGAGGGAGTTAGGAGATTTGTTTTGGCCTACATACGACGATGATACGAGGCTACTTATCATGGTGCCAGAGACATCAAGAGAGTTTTATGACAGTGGATTGATGTGCCGAGATATAAACATGTCCGCGGCTTACTGAGAAACCGTACATAAAGACTGATAAGATATTCTCTTGTCAAAGTGACACTGTTTAAAATAGCAACTTCTGTTCACATGTCCTATATCCCAGGCGATAGTCAGAAGGTCGAGGCGACAGTTCACTGGTGAACCTATAAACAAAACTCGGCCTTCTTTAAAATATCTGGTGGTATTCAAATCGTCATGTTTCTTGTATAAGTGTTCATGCGGGACGCCTTATCCCGTAGTGAATACATACGGGACTGAGGTGGCCAAGTGGTTAATGTGTCCCGACACTTTACACTAGCCCTCCACCTCTGGGTCACAAGTTCGAAATCCATGTGGGGCAGTTGCCAGGTACTGACCGTAGGCCGGTGTTTTTTTCTCCTGGTACTCCGGCTTTCCTCCACCTCCAAAACCTGGCATGTCCTTAAATAATAGGACGTTTTAAACAATATAAACCAACCAACCGACCATAGTGAATACATTTGTACATACCTAATTAAGGCTCTACCTGTGACACATGCATCCATGCATGAGTGGACCTACTTAGAATATATAGCCACCTATATCTATTAAACGGTAGCTATGTATAGTATTATTACACGTGTGCATAAAGCATAGTCACCTTAACACCATAAGCATAAAGCATATTAACATCATAAGTATAATGCATAGTTACCTTAACAACTACAAGGTCATCAATTTGGTTCAAACTCTTTAAAGGGGCATTTTTTTCTAAAAAAAGAAAAAGAAGTCTAGTTGTATATTCAGCGGTGTTGAGAGATAGTGATTAAGTAATTTTGGACTGAAAATATATTGTTTCTTCTCTGCAGCTATGCACAAATACGACATGTCAAAATCGTTAATTAGATATTCATTATGATGAATGTGTTAAAGAAGTGTTTCAAAAGAAATTTCTAACAGCTTGGCCAAATTAATGCAAAATTTAAAAATGTCATGACGTTATTTTTACCGATCATGCAATATGTGACGTAATTTTTTACACATTCAAGATGTCTTCATTTTCTGCCAATCACAAGCTTCAACCTGTTTCTAAAATTCCTGGGAACATTTTTGCTCGTGTCGATTGTACACGGTCCTTCAACTATGTCAATATTCTCCTATAACGAAAACATGTTATATAGTGCTAAAATTAATCACGTGATATCACACGTGATAATCTATTAAAATATGCATTCCTACTGATTTCATCAATAAAATGGAAAGTTGAAAGAAAGTCTATTTGCACATGTTGAACTTCAAACGTACTCTATCTGATGCTTGAATTAAAGATAATACCAACTAAACATGAATTTTGCAATGTTGTCAAATATTCATCAGCTCGAAATCTAATGAACATGCAACAGTTAAAGCTTTTTTAAAGTCTCCGGAGAGAGTGTATTTACGTTTCTACCACAATACCCCGTGTTATTCAACTCTCAGACCATCAGTTAATCATTACAACTGTTGATTAACAATCTGTTTATACCACACGTGGTATAAACTCTGTACGCATTTTGATTGGCTAACACGGTGAACTTTGACCCAAGCTGTAATTGTTAATGACGTCATCAATAATCTAACGACGTCACATCACCGGGTCCCGGACGTCAACGGTACACTTATGCATACGCGAAATTATACTTGACCACGTTTCCCTTTGATTCAAGCCGATATTATTGTGGTAGAAACAGGTCACACGACTCGAAATTGTTGGATATGGAATGTATTTCACACTCGTAAGTTATTTTTTAAAAGTTGCAAAAAACACTCGCTAATAAAGCTCGTGTCTTTTGTAACTTTTAAAAAATAACTTACTCGTGTGAAATAAATTCCATATCCAACAATCGCTCGTTGTGTAACCTCTATTTCTACCACAATACCCCGTGTTATTCAACTCTCAGACCATCAGTTAATCATTACAGCCGTTGATTAACAATCTGTTTATACCACACGTGATATAAACTCTGTACGCATTTCGATTGGCTAACACGGTGAACTTTGACCCAAGCTGCAATTGTTATTGACGTCATCAATAATCTAATGACGTCACATCACCGGGTCCCGGATGTCAGCGGTACACTTTATTTGCATACGCGAAATTATACTTGGCCACGTTTCCCTTTGATTCAAGCCGATATTATTGTGGCAGAAACAGGTCACACGACTCAAAATTGTTGGATATGGAATTTATTTCACACTCGTAATTTATTTTTTAAAAGTTGCAAAAAACACTCGCTAATAAAGCTCGTGTCTTTTGTAACTTTTAAAAAATAACTTACTCGTGTGAAATAAATTCCATATCCAACAACCACTCGTTGTGTAACCTCTATTTATCAAGTTTCGCAGAATATTACCCAATGAAGTTTAAAACTGCATGACGTCAAAGAGCACGTGACTTAGGTGCATCAGGTAAATACAGTAATTATTTAAGTAGGTAATTATGTGATCCTTGTTCTCAAGTTTTATTTGACTTTGTGTGGGATAGATTACAGCCAAAAGTTCAAATGAAGAAATATTGATATAGAGGATGATTTTCTTGGAATGTTTGACAATCCATTTACGTTAAATTGTCAATAATTTACATATATACGCGTAGGATCGCTTTAAATTGTCTCGCTAGTCTGGCGGTCTACAGTTGAGTTAAAGAGAAATCCTACCTAGCCTAGTCAGAAGACATCTTCGGATACCGACGGTTGCTAGCACTACGATACACAACGCCACACCAAGTGACCATCGCCGGAAGCCCAAGGTTGAAAGCACTATGCTACGTTACACTTGGTGTGGCGTTGTGTATAGTAGTGCAAGCAACCGTCGGTATCCGAAGATGTCTTCTGACTCGGCTATTGGTTTATTGGTTTATTTCAGACGATATGTCTCTAAGAATATGGAATACAAAACTACGGAACCTGGTTAAATGGCTGCAAAGAGGCGTCAGTCGTCTGCACGATATCACGAAAGGTACGTAAAATATGTAAAAAAAAAAAAAAAAGTGACATTAAACCAAACCGCCGATATTTCTACATTACATTTTTGATATTTGTTTTCATATTACTAGTAGTTCTTGTCATTTCCAATGTCCATTTTTTTCTTAGAACTATTTTTCTTTTCGAGGACGTTTCCCTACGATTCCGTCTCCATCTGTCGGGAAGGTGAAAACTAAACAGGCTTAGCAATATAGGAGTAAGATAAAATGCCTTTTGTCACCAATATTCCTGTACATCTAAGATTTTACCTTTCGGCTTTACGAACTTTTTATTTACCATTAGTCTCATGTCCCGATTGGAATTTTTTATTGAAGCATTTTTTTCTTCCAACGTGTCTTTTATTTTCAGTAATAAGTAAAAATCTCATTATCTCGAAGTTAATAGAGCCCTGAAATAAACTTCGGGATGTCCAGAGTATTCGAGAAAACCAAATAATTTATTATAGAATGGTTACTGTCTGAAATGAATGTCTACTTCGAGTTAAGCAGGGTTTTCGAGTTTGACTGTTAAGCTGCCCCGCCCCCATTTCAAGTCCGCTTTGTCTGTTCGTGTCAGTTTCAATCCCTTTTCCTGTTTGCTTTAACTGCCCGCTAGCTTCTGGATACAATCGACAATAGTCGCGCGAGAATTAAAGTTTAAAACTGACAGGTAGTTTTCTGGTTTTCATGGGCAAGTTAGGAGAAAGGTCCAAAGTCCAAATTGCATGGATTTTCTGCTCAGGCGAGCAGTTTTTTGTTCATACATTATATGTAGCTGTTTATAAACAATTGGTTTATTCAGTGACCACAAACAAGTATACTTTTACAATATTTGTCTTGAAGTTGAACAAGACGACGTCTTGAAAAGATAAATATGCGTGTGATTTTTTGACAAATAATCATTTCACATTTTATCACTTTCTTTGCTAGACTCCAGAATGAGACCTAAGACTCGGACTAGCCATATTTGTCTCTCTACAAACGATGAATGGTACCACGACCCAATTTCCAGGACGTGGTCATGGCTGGGGTGACACACGTACTGCGCATAACCGGAACTTGGACCTTATTATCCCGTGATAAAATATCGCTCCGACATCAGAGGAACAAACACCTACAAGTGTTTAATAAATAACAAACAATCTGTTTGAGGAAAACGGATCAATTTGTTGTTCTCGAAACAAACACTGATGACGCTAAATGAGGTTTTCATTAATCCGGACAGTTCGTTATTGCGGATATTTCGGTAAATTAACTGGACTTTATGTGCTGAGCTAATCAAAAGCAAACTTTAGCAGCGACTGCATTTCATTGATACCGGAATTACATTTTGTCACAAACAGTGACGAGATTACATTGGAAAACTAAATTGTGGTTCAAGCTCGAACGAATCTGCCCAATGACTCCGTAAACTGTGATGACACGAGTGCTACAACATTTATCTCATTAAATTTAATTTGTAAAATTGCAGTATTCATATAATTAAACAAGTTCTTTCAAATCGCCTATAATTTACACGCAATACAATATGATTGTGAAAATCGTCCGATTAAAACACAGCAAAACGTAAATGTGGTTCAAATCAATAACCGATTACATTGTCCATGGATTCATCATTGCCATAGCAAATGGCCCAACTTAAAAACCTTCAAAAGAGTTTATCTCGCTTGGGGATAAAGCCAGAGCACGTGTTTAGTGAAGTGATAGTAGGATTCAGAACGAAGAAAAGTGGCCGGGCTACCAGGCATGCTTCTGACCAATGCGGGACTAAATAATCGGCATGTCGTTCGATCGTTCATCAGAATACTCCTATATATAGCTACATGTATACATAAATACTTATATTTGTAATCCTAGATGGGTTTTTTTTTCTAATAGCGATATCACGATGTTATTTTCGGATTGGAACAGTTCGTGAACCTTTCGAAGACTACAAGAACTTGTCTTCATAAAGCGGAGATCACGAAACCAGTTCAGCATCTGAATCACTGTAATGTGCACCGATGAATGGAGATTTCGATTCATCTCAATCTAATTAAAATCAAGATTGCCATTCTCACTACGGTACATGTACATCTAACGACACCGCATAAGGGGTCACGTTCTGGTGACCTTTGTTATCTCAATATTTCACTTTCATGGCGAATTGTCAACTTTTCGATGTCATCGACCTCACCCATTCGTCACATTACGTATCTGAAGCTAACCATTTCGATACAGCATGTATAAGTTATATGCTTCATTGGACGAAATGACTTGAAACAGATTGACAGATTGTACAAGCTATGCTCTCTTATTCATTATCTCAAATTCAAATCTCGTTCTTTATAAGATATCTTATAATCGAAGTAGATCAGATATCTTATACAATTTCCTTTATAAGATATCATATATAATATATAAGACTTCATATTATATTTAAGATATCTTACACAATATATAAGATATCTTTTTTAATTTTCTTTATAAGATATCTTATATCTTTTATGAGATATCTTATATATTATATAAAATATCTTAAAAAGTATATAATATTTCTTATATAATTTGGTAAAATCCTGGACCAACGTTGTTCCGTGAATAAATGATAATTTGGCTTGCCATAATATGACTCTCGATTTAGTCATGCTATTTCGCACATACGAAATTCACTTCCAAGATACTGCAAGTAGTAATTTGATTGGTTAATCCAAAAGGTCATCCTGACGTGACCCCTTATGCGATGTCGTAACGTTGTGAGAACGACCATCTAGATTTTAATTAGATTGGATTCAACTACCTGCAGTGGCGTAGGAAGCGGGGGGGCAGGGGGGGGGGGGGGGCAAATCCCCCCCCCCACACTTTTTTCAGTGGGGGGGGGGGGGGGGGCAAACATATCTTTTTGCCCCCCCCACTTTTTGACATCCAAAATCTAAAAAAGGGGAAATACACGAATTTATATATTCATTTCGATAAATATCTGTATATTTTCGAACCGATAATGTTTTCTTGAAGGCAACGATAAAAACTTTATCTTGTACATCCGGAACATTCCGACTTTTATACTAGTATATCAATCCTCAGACCTGTGTGTCTGTCGCCTGCAATAGCCTGGTAAGTCAATATTTATATCTTAATACGAAATTTTGCTTAACTTCATCACATAGATTCAATAAGTTGATGATAATTTGTGAAGTTAATTGAGTTCATAATGAGAACAAGACATAAACACAACATGAATAAGAATGCGCGGTTTTAACGTGAATAGTGATACTAATTACCGACAGGTACGAGGAAATACAAAAAAAAATCGGCTCGCGCCTATGGCGCTCGCTTTATCACTAAATTACTGCCCCCCCCCCCCCCCCCCCCCCTTTCGATTGCAGATCCACAGGGGGGCTTTGCCACCCTGGGACCCGCTGGGCGGCCCCCAGACCTCTCGCAAAAAGGGAAAAAATCGACTCGCGCCTACGGCGCTCGCATGATCACTTAATTACTGGACCCCCCCTTTCGAAAACTCCTGGATCCGCGCTTGATCCCGAATTATCGGAAATGTGCTATATTCATTTTCCGCGGAGGACTTAGACCCCCTTGAACCCCCTATCAGGGCGCTGCCCTGGACCCGCTGGGCGGCCCCTCAGATCCCTCGTAAAAAAAAAAAAAAAAAAGCAAAAAAAAACGTCTCGCGCCTACGGCGCTCGCATTATTACTAAATTACAGGACCCCCCACCCTTTCGAAAATCCTGGCCGGGCCTGGTGATTCATGTTTTGCCATAAATAATATATCCTGATTTGCGTAAATAACTTATTTTGTACTACATAAAATATCATGGGGATGTTGAAATGATAATTATTGCCTAATTTTGCGGAGATGGCATACAATTTGTTTAGTGCGTAAAATTTAAGGTTAAAAAGATTTTTGCCCCCCCACTTTTTGACGACTTCCTACGCCACTGACCTGTATAGAATGATGAATGCGGCAGACGTTGGCAATTCAACAAAAGGTGGTTGGCTCATTAGTCAAAAGATCGATTATTATTTTAACTAATGAGTGTACCAAACATCTTTGCACAGTTCAGAAATTTTCAATTCCTATACAGTGTGGAGGTTCTAGTCAGGAAGCGCGTGCTCGTGCTATATATAGTCCGAATTTTGCTTTGAAACCGTCGGCGATAGCAACGCAAAACATCAAGCCTTTGAATAATTATAGAAGTGTTGATGTACGCGTCAAAAATAAAGGGATATAAAAAAAAAAAACATTAGTACGCAAAAGATTTTGATATTGAATGCAGCCCAGGACCATATTGATAATGCTTAAAGAATTGTACTTTTCTGTTGAACGAATAAAAGTACATTCCTACAACGCTATCCAATGTGACAGCCTACGTGCACGCATGCACAGAGACTACCCAGTGGTTTGGTTAACGTGAATGAGAAGCTCGAATCTTTGTTATAGAATCAATTGAGGTTTCTGTGCACTTATAATAAACTTTTCGATGATATTCAGAGTCTTTTTTTTTCCTGAAGAGAATTTCATCATTATTCACTTTAAAATATTCATATATTAATCATAAATCGGGACACATGACTAAATATAAATGTATCTTTTGAATGTACAGAAAGTGTTCATTTTGATAGTTGCGCTTTTTACATTCTTTTAAAGTTTCAGTGACAGTATATGAGAACCCCATTCATTGTTCCGCGTACACCTTCCTACCAGATCAAGAGTAATATGATAAAGGTTAGGAGTTGGAGTCCGGAGTTGGGATAACATTTGCTAGTACTTCCTGTGCAACCCAAAATATACCTAGCATACACCTCGCGCATTTATCTCGCATGCAGAGAAGTGTCCTTGAATGACCTTAACTGTTGACAGGATGTCAAACAACGCAAGACTAAACCAAACCAAACTCGATGGAGTTGTATTTATATAACTTTTAGAAATTTTTAAATCCATCAAAAAGGACCTTCATCATGTGCAATGATAGATATTTCCATAATCTTTCAATATTGAAACAGCATCCAATCAAATGTGATTGAAATATGGTACAAATAAGTCGGTCTGACTTTATTTCATATTCCCTGCAATGGTTTTGGTTTGGTTTGTTTTTGTTTAACGTCCTATTAACAGCCAGGGTCATTTAAGGAGGTGCCAGGTTTTGGAGGTGGAGGAAAGCCGGAGTACCCGGAGAAAAACCACCGGCCTACGGTCAGTACCTGGCAACTGCCCCACGTAGGTTTCGAACTCGCAACCCAGAGGTGGAGGGCTAGTGTTAAAGTGTCGGGACACCTTAACCACTCGGCCACCAAGGCCCCTTCCCTGCAATGGTGTATCCACTGGCATGGAATTTTCGTATTTATGGAACCTGCTTACCTTTTCTAACCAGCAAGAAATTCAACTGTCCATCACAGCAATCCCCGCATTTACCCAGCAATCAAAAATATCAACAAGGCACAATTTCGTTTGGTGAAAATATAAATATTTATTTGTTAATCTTGCAGACAGGCAAGCACTATGGCAAGCATAGACAGCATTTATCTAAATCACCAAGCAGTGAGAATATAAAACATTCGAGAGATTCTTTAATGTTCAAAAAATATATCATTAAAATTTCAATTTTTATTCATGTTAAATGATGAAATTTTTTTTTTTTTTCAAAAATTTCAAATGCAAGGATTTTTTTTACAGAATTTTAAGTTAAGAGAAAATTCATATTTAACATTTCAATAAAGCTGATAAAATTTCAACCTGTAACAAACTTGTTAAGTGTAAAAATATCAAACTAAACTAAACTGAACTTAAAAAAACAAACAATATACATTTCACACATTCATAACAATTCTTTCTTTTATTTAACATTTATTAACATTTTTCCAAGGAAATGTAACCCCGTCATATTCTGATCTGGTGACTAAAAAATTAAACTCTAAATTTAACAAGAAGTGTTGATGATGATCACACTTTTCTGCTTGGAGCTGTCTCCCTTGTCTTAGAAGAAGCATTTTTTTATTAAGATATTAAAGCTATGTTATAAAAGACCTATTGTAATCAAAACTTTCAATAAGCATATTATGATTTATGTTGTTACTTTAAATAATTTCTGTAATTATTATGCTTGCTTAAATCCACCACAATCCTACAAACCAGTATGTAATGTTAAATTTTGTATGTATTTGCTGATACTGAAATTTTTTTTTGTTATTTCAAAGAAAAACTCCTCAACTAAGATCTCTAAAGATTCATTATGAAAAATTTACAAGATCTTTCTGAACCGACATTAAAATAAAAGAAAACAAAAGCTATTATGATACATCGTAAGCTAAAATATAGAATAAGGCACTGACTTACACATTATAAAACAATTACAGTGGCAACGAAGAAATTACATTTACAAAATACATTTATATCACTCATATATGTACATGTATATATATATAATATAACAGCTCTCATTCCCGATGATCATTACAAACATAAACAAACTTGACAGGAAACCCTGTGCTCCAAGGTAAAATACAGCTTTCTAAAATAAAAATCTAAAATCTATACAAGACTTTACTATTTTACTAAGCTCTATACAAATAGAACATATTGTAATGAGTATTTTGATATTTTGTAATTTATTATGTCCCTTTCGGCATTCAATCAATTTAACTACAACAGTCTCTTATCCTTAAAAATCTTAAAGATATTTTCAATAAAAACATAGTCTTAACAACCACACATTTAAAAAAACCTGTCTGAATTCCGTAAACATATGAATAACTAGTTAATTGTCAGACAAAGGGATCGTTTATATTATATTTCGGTGGGAAGACTTTAAAATTCTATCATAATATCCTTCTTTCAGTGTAAAAATATTTGTTATAATATGTTGAAAATCAAACAATCAAAAGAAACAAAAAACAAACAAAAAAACAGGGCGTTTAATAATTAGTTTCACAAAAATTTCAGAAAACATTCTATATTTGTTATATCAAATATGAAATGTGTCTTTTTTGCAGACAATGCATTTTTGTTTTTCTGAACATTTTTTTTAAGTATTTTGTTTCCTGTGTAAACAATCTCATAAATATCAACTTGAATTAATCTGTCAACATCAAACAAACATAGGCTATTTATGTAATATATTAGTATAAATATGTATTGTAATTATATTAAAGCTAATAAATGACCAAATTTTATAAAAAAAAAAAATTTTAAATGGAAAAACCCAACCAAAAAAAATACATGTACATTTGTACACACATATATGTATTTGAAAGATATCACTTTCTGCTTCGAGCCCACAGCTGTTTGTTCGATGTTCGATATATATTATAATCGATGTTGTAAACAAATTCCCACAAAGGGCTGTGGTAGGAAAATTTAGATTCACAAGATAGCACCCTTTCTTACTAGGCCCTAAGGGAAATCTAATTTACTTTAAAGGAAGGTGATCCTCTACATATCACAGTCAGACCATGTTTTATATTCTTCGATTCAGCAGCTACAGAACTGCCAGTTAATTTTTTTTTTTAATTTTAAAACTGTACCATATAAATTTACAGCACTGAAACGAAATTTTATGGACCCCGGCTCGATGAGCATACGGTATCTTATGATTCTATACCAGGACTTAAGTATTTTAATCGAAACTACCCCATAAAGGCAGTGATGATAAGGGTGGGGGTTGTTTAATACATCATGGATATGTATTTCAAGTCTTATTATTTTTTATGAATACACTCAATCTTTCAATACTGCATATGGATGACACCCCAACCTATTCATACATTCAAAACCATTCCATATCGCAAATCTCTTCAATTTTGAAAAGCTCTGAAATACACTAACACAACCGCTTCTATTCAACAATGCACTTTTTTCTTAATGATAAATTTCATATAATCATTTTTTTTTATAACTGGCCAATATTAAACTGTTTTACTGCGGTTTGGTCAAAGACTTACAATATTTGTAATCAGTCCACAGCTTTGTGGCTTCCACAGATTTTGTACATTCTGGGTTGGTAGTCAAAACATTAAACGATTTGTATTAAACAACTTCCTGTTTTGTTTAATACCCCGATGATTTTTCTTAATGGATTACAATCAGCAACTCTCTTAACATGAGCTATGACTGTAAAATGTTTCTCCAGGAACCTCGGAACACCATCAACTATAGCGACTTTGATTATCTGGAAATTGTATCGGAACCAGGGGCCCATTTGTTAATTTAAATATGCATGTCTTATGGACGAACAACTCTGAAACGCAAAAACAAACCGCCAAGAATTGGATGATTTATAAGTTTCCAACGACAATGTTTTTTCCAGAGGTTTCCTGTTGATGGTAGTTTTCTTGTGAATGTTTCCCAATCCGAAGTTAAAATCGGAATGAGAGGACAAGTCCCATGACGAGCGAGAGGAATGTCGCAACTGAAGCAACAGGAACACTTCCTCCACCAATGGGACGCTGTGATCGGTCATACTCCCTCCACGACTGATACTCTCCGCGCAACACATTCCTGTAACAGACAACGATACACTATATCTATACACTAACACATTCCTGTAACAGACAACGATACACTATATCTGTACACTAACACATTCCTGTAACAGACAACAATACACTATATCTATACACTAACACATTCCTGTAACAGACAACGATACACTATATCTATACACTCATACTCCTCGCAACACATTCCTGTAACAGACAACGATACACTATATCTATACACTAACACATTCCTGTAACAGACAACGATACACTATATCTATAAACTAACACATTCCTGTAACAGACAACGATACACTATATCTATACACTAACACATTCCTGTAACAGACAACGATACACTATATCTATACACTCATACTCCTCGCAACACATTCCTGTAACAGACAACGATACACTATATCTATACACTAACACATTCCTGTAACAGACAACGATACACTATATCTATAAACTAACACATTCCTGTAACAGACAACGATACACTATATCTATACACTAACACATTCCTGTAACAGACAACGATACACTATATCTATACACTAACACATTCCTGTAACAGACAACAATACACTATATCTATACACTAACACATTCCTGTAACAGACAACGATACACTATATCTATACACTCATACTCCTCGCAACACATTCCTGTAACAGACAACGATACACTATATCTATACACTAACACATTCCTGTAACAGACAACGATACACTATATCTATACACTAACACATTCCTGTAACAGACAACGATACACTATATCTATACACTAACACATTCCTGTAACAGACAACGATACACTATATCTATACACTAACACATTCCTGTAACAGACAACGATACACTATATCTATACACTCATACTCCTCGCAACACATTCCTGCAATAGACAATTCAATGATACACTATATCTATACACTCATATATACCCGATACTAAATCCACTTATTTACATTGCTGATCAGTAGGATTAAGTGCTAGCTCACATCTCACATCTAAATGTATTCTAGTAAAAAAAAACAACATTATTTTGTGATAAATAGTAAACCAACAAAACAAGAAATTCATTTAAACTCTTTCATTTAAACTCTTTTTGTGATCAAATTTTTTCCAAGCAACAGAATTTCTGGCCACAAAAACAAGTACAGTATTTCAATTACTTCACTTCTCAACTGCAAGGGATACACAAATCCGTAAAACAGAAAATATTTTTATTATTTTCTAAAATTGTCTGTACAGGTGCCTTGGTAAATCCAACAGGCTAGCAGAAACTTAAATTTACAGGAAAATTCCCAGTCCTGTATCATCAAAACGTTCATGAATTACATGATGCATTCAAAATGCAAATAACAGAAAGTGTCAAGGCCACTCATCGTTCTGTGCATGAGGGATCGAAGTACTGGGAGAAAATCAAGTAGTATATGAATACAAAATGGCAGGAAATAACATAATAAAATAACTATTTGTGTTTTTCTTTAAGTAGTTGTGTATTCCTATGATCATGAAGTCATTTTCATGAATTTATACATAATTAGTTGACATTGAAAAGGTTAATTGTTGCATTAATACTCTGCTCAAGGATGCAGAAATCCTTTTTTTTAAACTCACTAATTGGCATACGATGAATAAGTTTAATTTTTAGATCAGTGAATCTTAGGGTTTAAAATGCCGGTCTCATTTCCTGATAAAACACATCAGGAATCTCTGCAAAATTCCCGTAAATTACTGCAAATTTTTCCTACATATTCAAGGTCATTCATTCAACTTAATGCATTTTTTTCTCAATATAATAATTCATCTGGATCATGATTGGGCATTTGATCTTTGATAACTTTCGTTAGAAGATACTTGTCTCCAATACTAATTGCTTATTACCGATAAATGGGCCTACCTTATCTATTTCGATGATTTGTTGAATCGCATATTCGTGTTACTTATACAAGCATTTCACTATTGACTGTTTTAAACCAAGCAACCTTTCACTTCGTGAAGCTCAACCAGCACAATAGTTTTTGTATTTCTTGGAAAACCACATCAGAACAAGTAATAAATTTTTGCATTTCTTGGAAATGACGCCAAAACCAATCAGAAGTATTCTACTTTCATTTTAAATAACAAATAGAGAAACAACCAAAGATTATAATTATTGATTGCCAAATGACAAATGTTCATCTAAAATCCAGTATTCAACATGCAAACATCATTTTTATAACACATAAGGTCATTTTCCAATTTTTTGCAATAAACTTACCGAGAATATATGAGTAATTACCTCCCCTTGCACAAACCAGACAGAAAGTTAAATAAATTGTGTAAAAAATAACTCTGAATACTCGAGGATAATGCAGTCCATTGCCGGATTTTAACATTTTTTCTATAATATATTTTAAACCTAGTCCAACTTCATTCTTCAACTTACCTGTAGTCGACAATAAGACTGTATAGCCCGGCTGTTAGATCTTTCTTATCTATAAAATGGCGGATGTGGTGTTCTGTAATCTCGGTTATAATCTGGTTATTGAGTCGTAACGCAGATGTCTTTCCAGCCATGGTAAAAAGCTGTTGACAAATTACATCATCAAATATATCAGAATTTCATCATCAGTCACAGTTTAAGTTACTACATCTTCAGGACTAAGTTCAGAATGATGGAAAATTGGTTTCATTTTTAGAAATGATAATTGGAAACTTGAAACTAATCCATTATCAAATTGGTTTTTCTAAATTTAGCATCAAATTGCCCTTTTGTAGAAAATGTATGTACATCTCTCCAGCACATTTATTACATGTCTTAATTTGCTATGAATATTTTTAAAACTGAAAACAAACAAAGCATTTAACAATTTTAAATATACAGTGGAACTTCGTTAACTCGAAGTCGACGGGACCACGAAAAAACTTCGAGTTATCCGAGTGTTCGAATTAAGCGAGTTATCGTTTTTGGTGAAAAGTTTGGTCAATATTTGTCAACATTATATAATCATTATAACTTCGCTCTGTCGCTCATCAGTTTAGTGTGAAGACTGGAAATGTATATGTAATGTTTTGTTATGTCACTTGTAATTTGGTGTAGTTTTGCCGATATACAGTCACGATAAAGTTTCTTTCACTTAGTCACTTCAATAACGATCTGATGTGCAAGTCATGTTTGCAAAAGGTAAACGATAAAACGGAATTCGACAAAATAACAAGTTATTAATGTCAAAACAAATAACCGTTTAAGTTAAACACAGATTGCATACAAAACGTAACAGAACCATTACCTTTTATTGGACATATATAAAATACTGTTTGATCGGCCTACTTACTTTTTATTGATAACCACGCCATTTCCATGTGTATTAGCACCGGAAGTTGGGCTGCGCATGTGCGTATAAAATGTTACTGTAACTGAGTTGGCGTTTTATCCGATTTAATAGACAGCACTGACCGTTACAGTTGTACTCTGAACACCTCGGCAGTAATTACGCTATTGTTTCAGCAGTTTAAAGATTTAATAGGCGCCGGTGACTGTGTCATTTCTACACCTGTAAAAACATCAGCCGGGTAGGTCTACCGGTGTGTCAGAGATTAGTTCCGCTTGAGCGAACGGGTAGATGAGTTGTTGACTATCGGTTGTACTGATATCGGCGACCGCCTTGGGAAACTACCTGATGTAAGTAAAGCAGTACTTTTTATCACCAAGACTTGTTGTTATAAGATTCAACTGACAATTTCTTTTATGAATTTATGAAACACTTATAATAGCATGTAGGTTAGTAGTGCCGATATGTTCAGTATTACAAACGGAATTTAGCTCTTAAAAAATGTCGGCGTTTGCCACCGATCGACGAAAATTATACTTCGAGTTATTCGAACATTTCAAGTAGGATTTTTATTGTTGAAACCAAATTTTTACTTCGTATTATCCGAGTTTTTCGAGTTATCCGAATTCGAATTTTCCGAGTTTTTTTTACTAAGATAAAGAGAGAATTCGGCCGGGACCGGCGAGGTACTTCGAGTTAAGCGGGGTATTCGAGTTATCCGAGTTCGAGTTAACGACGTTCCACTGTATTTAAAATCTCCTTAATCGCTTACAAATGAATATATATATCGATAAAATATAAGATCAACTAGTTTGGTAACATTAAAAAAATACATGATGCCAAAGATTTACAAACACTTTCAGAAATTTTCGATTGCCTTTTCAAAATCATCATCGATGATTGGTTTTATCTTTTTATTGTTTTCAATCTTCGGCCCACCACTTATGACCACCCTATAAAACTTACCGTTTCATCATCAGCAGAGTACATGATAACAATGTTGTTATTGCAGACACCTTTGTTCCAGCGATCATTGGTCAGATTGTAGGTAAAGCTTCGAGCAGCATTCAGAAGATTTTCTGTCGAAGCTTTCTGCCTATAAAGAAACACAGGTTACTGTAACAAAAGTTGGACAACAATGTTTGGCTTTTACTTTCAATGAGTTTCATTACAATTTTGAGAGTCTAATTTAGAACTAAATTCTTTCATTTTTTTTTTATAAAAATTCCATTACAGGGGCATTTCTTCGTTCGCACATCAGAAACATTCACAATTTCTATTGATGAAAGCTATATCAGAATGATGATTAAACGAGTGTTTGTGCTTTTAAGTAATGAAATTAACACGGAAATGTACAGGAGAAAGGCATATCGTATACAAATACTGTATGTTTTTGCGGTAATTAGTGATACTTTGGGTCGAATTAAGAATTTTCAGGATTTATCACTAGAAGAACTATGGTTTATTTTGAGAGTAAAACTGCCTTATTAATGTAAAGATTATAACTTTTACTATTTGGGAAAAAAAAAAATTTCCAGTAAGTTGAATTTTGCCGACATAAACTTTATCCAAATCCAAATGGAGGAATGCCCCTTTAACAGTAAAAGATTATTTTACAGAAAAATTTGTCATATTTTTTAAGCTAACAACATACCCTTCTGGTCGCTTCAACTTCTTGATTAAAGCAACGTTGATGATAGAACCATAGGGTTTCGCGTCATTGGATTCACATCGATAGTCCGAACAAGGACAGGTCGTGTCATTTAAGTAGGTCCCCTCCGCTAGCCAGTCAATAATATCAGCTGTTTGGAGAAATGCAACATTTTTAACATGTTTTCATGACAAATGCCTCAGTAACACGAAATTAACTCGTTGTAAAGGCCTGAAACTTCAAACTAGCATTAAAGCTGGCAAATAAATTGTATCATTCAATTAATTAATTTGAAAACTTTATTTCATCAACATTTGTATGAAATTTCCATGTTATAAATGAGGTTTTTTTTCACTGTTATCAGTTTTACAGCTTTATGTTTAGATATTTTATCAAAAAATCAAAAATTGGAAAAATCAAAATGTGTCAAAAAGGCATGCCCTTTAAAGTCAAAACTAATTTCTGGGGTAGTCCAGAAACTGACTTCAAAGGTCAGATATGACTTCAAAGCCATATTGTCTCTCATGACACTTACATGATAAAATAGATGCATATATGTATATGAATTTGTTTTATTTTTTTCAAATGGCATTCAAGGGCAATATGAAAGCAAACTTAACAATATATATACATGTATACAAAATATCACAATTATTCACTCTTTGAGAATTGATGATGTTCAGTCAAGGGTGTTTACTTTTGACAAAATACTTGACACGGTACATACAGGATCTTGGACATACTGCACATTCTGCTGTTTGCATTTTGATGTTTTTTTTCAGAAGTATGGCTGTTTGCATTTTGATGTTTTTTTCAGAAGTATGGCTGTTTGCATTTTGATGTCTTTTTCAGAAGTATGGAATAGTAATTCAATTCATTTGAAAATGAGAAATTAATATACCTCCTTTGGCTGGGAGCAGATTGTTGGGATCACAGATATAGGCTGGTTTATTCTCGTAGCGACCACAAGCCTTGGGATTGGTGTAGGGGTCCGGCATTTGATTGGCCTCCCATTCCATTCGTACTGTATCACCATTGTTCTGACAATAGCAGGACCCAATCAGCAACAGCACCACTACCAACACATCCATTTCCTGTCAATGAGATACAAATTTATAACATTGTATACAGATATATATATTAGTGGTGTAATGATTCACCGATTTATTGATGTATTGGATCGCAGTGTGGTGCATCGATGCATCGTCTATCCTTGATTTGTATCACGACACTTGAAAATTTGTAGTTATCTCCCTTGACAAACGTAAGCTTACATTTTGTTGTTAACAGCATGCATATGGCTGACAAAGCTACTCTTGTTACTTATAAAGCTGCCTGTTGGAGTTCTTTCAAATCCAAATTATATAAATTCAAGAACGCTTTGTGGGAAACAGACAAAACGTATGTTTTTTTGTAACAAATGTAGACAAAGACTCAAATACACTATGTGTTGGTGATCCGAAGATATAGATTTGAATTTCCTGTCGTAGTTGTACCGAGAGAAATATATATAATATATGTACAATTCGTATCCATGTATGTAAATACATTGCGATCCAGGTATTCATATCATCTTATAGACGACTTCCACAATGATCATGTCAGGGTATAAGGCCGATCGACCATCACTGCGCCATTGAAACTTTCTTTATTAAGAACGCCGATGTGGCGCAGCGGTATAAGCTGCGGGTATTTTTGGCTAGGCGGTTTGGTGTCGTAGATCGTGAGTTCGAGGCCCGGTCAGGGCACGAGTCAAAAAGTTGTCTTCCTTCGTCATTTGTGTTGCTAAGTTATATATATATATATAGGTGCTTACAATTTTATGTAATTTTACCTGACAAAGATATCAGTAATAAACAAACTACATGGTATCCATGCCAGTGGACTCTTGACATCGACTAGCAATTTCAGAAGTCAAATCACCATTTCTTAGAAATCTGAAGGGTCAAAACATGTCAAATAGACATGTCCCTTAAATTCAATCCCAAGAGTCAAATCTGATTTTTGGCAGACAAAAATAAATGTCTTATGGATGCCCTGAAACTAATATTTTAATTTCAATTGATAATTTTATTTCTGTCGCCCTCCAGCTGAAAAGTAAATCATATAGACATCTTGCTAAATTTAAATCTCAATGATCAAGAAATTCTACCATTTCTGGTATACTGTATGAATAACCCAACATTTACAAGAAACTAATATATATATAAACATTTAATGAATATAATGTATGAGGTAGATACAAACAACTAATAAATAATTCTGAGTAACACAAAATGAGTTTATCATGCAGATAAATACTCATATCTAGAAATTGTCTGTTGGATATGAATTAACTCCCGGATCCCACTCACATGTAAATTATATAATTATATATAAGTGTCTGCATGATCTACCTCCTACACGTAACTTCTTGGAAGAGTGATCTACATTTTATTATTTTTTTACAATATCAAACATTAGGTTTGTTTTTGTTTAACATCCTATTAACAGCCAGTGTCATTTAAGGACGTGCCAGGTTTGGAGGTGGAGGAAAGCCGGAGTACGTATATACCCGGAGAAAAACCACCAGCCTACGGTCAGTACCTGGCAACTGCCCCACGTAGGTTTCGAACTCGCAACCCAGAGGTGGAAGGCTAGCGTTAAAGTGTCGGGACACCTTAACCACTCGGCCACCGCGGCCCCATATATCAAACAACAAAATGATATGTATATATATCATTTTGTAGTATTGAAACAATTTTTTTAATATATTATTGATAAAAAGGAAAATGAAATAAAATTTGCATAAAATTGCTTTATTATATACTAAACAGCACCTAAATTTTAAATCTTCTTTCAATGTGTACATGTATATCGCTATTTTCAAAACTTTTAATTTAATTCAGTCTTGTTGCATATAAAAATATAATATTTAAAGTAAGGGCTAACAACTATCTGTTAAATCAGATAATGGCGTTTTCATATGGAAGGAATGTTAAATTTCTCCTACACTTGAGGCGTAAACCACAAACTTACCGGTTTACACAAGTGTGTAGGTGTATATAAAAGGTCTGTGTGTATCATATATTTACATGGTGTACAATTGTTTGTATTCATGTGAAGGGTATGATTAATAATTATTCATGTGATGTGCAATTAAAGTAAACTATAAAAGGTTCAGGGAGAAGAGCCAATGCCTTTCATTTGTACTTGGGTGGATCTAAGCTCGAAAAAAGGGTGAAAGTTCTACATCTGAAACTGTTGACAAATATCGAACAAATTCAAATACCCACTCCGATTCTCTTGTGATTGTTGCCTTCACCTGATAAATCATCTTCTATACAAAATTAAAACTTATTGTTATTAAATAAACTTTAAAACATGCCTTCATTTGAGTTTAGAAGAAACCCTTGCAGACAAGATTATATGACAAAAAAGAATTATTTTTCCCTGATCTACACTTGCAAAATTTTTCATCGTCTGATTAAGACCTTGTACAGGTTTTCTATTACATATAAATAACCAATTTATAAAACTTTCCTTAATCTCATGGAAACTTGTGCAAGATCTATAATAGATGATAAATTACTTTAATTTTCTAAATTAATCATTATAATTTAGCCATTTTTGTAACAAACAAATGAATGTGTAACTATCAAAATTGTAATAAACACGGCATGTGTATAGGTAAAAATCTACTGCAGTAAGCAAACAAATTTACCTTACACATCTGGTTTTGCTTACTACAGTAAACGTAGGATATATATATATATATATATATATATGTGGCCTGAAACAGCTACAGACAATGACCTAGCATGTCACTAATGTCAAATGTTAAAGTGCCCAAAGGAACATATATGCTTACAGTCCGACTAAGGTGTAGTTCACTTTTGTATAGAACCTATTTTACTATTGCAGTACAGCCCATGTAGCCATAATATACAGAAACGCCCATCTCATAGGATGAGAACTATAATTCCCCGGGGCAAACAATGACAAATACTACATGTAGTATCAAAGGGCCACCTTATTTCAGCTTGCTACAGAAAAGTACTGTGTATATATCACTATATATGTGTTTTAAACAGATCTACCATTTACAACGTTACTCATGTTACATTTGAAAGTGTTGCACTAAAAGTTCACTAGCACTGATTTTAAAGATTAAATCATTCACAAATATTGTTGAACTCTCACAGTAAAGATATAAATTGTTTAATTTCAACTGCGCCATGATCGATTGGTTTTAATCAAAATTTGGTTGGATTTCAATACTGTAAAAAAATTAAGTAATTATTTCATTAATAAATATAATTATATGTCAATTAGTAATTACATGAATTTTTTTCTTAAATAAGAGATTTTATTATGGAATAACGGAGGCATGGTGGTCTAATGGTAGGATGCTGGGCTATATATACAGGTAGCTACATGACCATAGGTATGCTATTGCTTTGTATATCCTTGAACAAGATATGTGCGTTCCAGTCGACTCAGCTGTAAATGTGTACAGGTAGTTAGTGCAAGAAACGTCGTATGTAAGTTGGTACCGCAAATATGGCAGCTCTGGCTGTATGTATATGCTCTCAGGGAGTTTACATGTTTAGAAAGACATTAGCTGGTTGCTTATATATATAATATATAGCCCAATTAAAATTTAAGACATGGATAATAATTTCTGAACCCCATGCACTGAAACGGCTATGTTGTTGTGATATAGCGGAATGATAGCAGTACATAAAACTCTGATTATTACTATTAATATTATTTAATTATAAAATAGTCACTGTTCAGGAATCCAAATAATTTTATTCCAGCTGGCATCAATATCACAGACAGTGAAAATACCCACCAGTGTACATGTGTTGTGACCACATGCACTATATACTAGTCTAATAGTGAATTTTGAAGAAACAAACTCATCTCATTCAGGGCATCCAATAGACCCATGATTTTTAGCCATTTCAGAAGTCAAATCACTATTTTTCAGAAATTTGAAGGGTCAAAACATATTCAGATATATAGTCATGTCCCTTCAAGCCTAAGAGTCAGATCTGATTTTGGGGAATCAAAAACAATTACTCTCAATACAAGGTTCTACTGGAGGACTTGCATGTTATATTATAATGCTAAGTCGCAAGATCATATTGTATGAATTGTCTAATATAACCAAATAGGAAACTTGTTCATTAGTTACTGGCCATGGTAATATACCCCATACATATCTCGGTTCTCCGCCTATTTATAGCTAGATTTACTTTTAATAGTCAGCGTCTTTATCCCAGTCAAAGCCAGTATATATTGCAGGTGTTGTTAATTAATAATGTATTAATTTATGGTATGTATGCTGAAGGTAAATTATGTCTGTATTAATACAGACACTTTATATACAATTTAAAATCCAAAAATATAGTTCAACTCCATATTTACGGTCATTCATTATATGATCAAGTTCATTCAGCAACTCAATTCCATTGATTAACATGCATTACAGCAGCAGTAGCTATATATATAGTGCACCTGACTAATTAGACAGCTCCCAGGGGCGTAGCTGGGCCCTTGATTAAGTGGATTCACGAGCACCATAGGCGCGAGTCTGAAATTTTTGGAAAATTTTAATTTGAAATTTTGAAAATATTAAAATGGAGTTCAAACAAAGTCGAAGGTCCGACTTTTCCCCCAGTAAACTTTAATTTTCATTTCTGTTCCTGATGTGTCAGTGTCACTATATGGTTCTACTATTGTATACAAGGTGCATTTGACTTCATATTGATACAATTTTTTTCTGTGAAAAGTTAAGTGGATACACCTGCGTACTTGCGTACAGGCAGTTATAACTATATAGCTCAGTAGCCATGAGTATATAGTAATTTATACTGTCAAACTGTTCATTAATGTGGAAAATCGGACCCCCCCCCCCCCCCCCCCCCCTTGTTTTTCCCCTCATTTACTAGCCTCAGTACTCAGTAAACTGAACCTCTTTTTTAAGGGGCACCTCTCAATAGGCCTAAGTAATATATTCCCCAGATTATAACCCGAGTTTGACAGACAAGGATATTTTTTCTTTAGTGAAGTTCTGTCATTCTGTCCAACAATACAGCCATCCATCCATGCATGATTCATTTATAATCAACGGGACTTTACAAGTCTAGTGTTGTGATACTGTAACTGGCTACTGTGGAATGTGGTGATTCAGGCGAGTACCCATCCCACAAACAAACTCTCAAAAGTTGTACAAGCTACTTAAATCAACCCCTCAATCACGTTATAAAGTGCCAACATAACAGAATAAAATATTAAGACATACTTACTCAACTTTTTAACAAGATTGCCGTTCCGACTCGATAACAGGTAGGCCTAAACCCAGTGGCTACTGTCTACTTCCTAACAAGGCAATCCAGCATCTGCCGGGAGTTTCTATCTTCAGGGGCAGGTAACTCTCGTTTAGTTTTGTTTGTTTGCTAAGAAAATTGTACATGAGATAACGTGAATACAAAAGCAATCAACCTGATACTTTACTTATTTAATTCGTTAAAGACAAACACTTTTATAATGTAAAATAACCACATAGTATTGATTTAAAATAGCCCATGTCTCTTGTCACTATTATGAGCTATATGTAAATAAATTTAGTGTCGTTTCTTCAAGTCCGATGTGGTCTAGTGGTTAGGATTTCTGGTTTTCACCCAGACGGCCCGGGTTCAATTCCCGGCATCGGAACATTATTTTTTTATTTTTTATTTTTATAGCTTTATAGAGCTATCATAATACACTGCTCATCTTCGCTTTATATTTAAAATATGAAACAATTAATAATTCAAATAAATATTTAACTGTTGACATCTAGGTCACTAAATATTATGCTGGGCCTAAAATCTTTATGAAGAAAACAATAATATAAAACAGTACCACACACGAACTATGGTACATTTATTATTACCATATAATCATTGCATATTTTATTCAATGAATTACTTACTTATTTTAGTCTGGCTGATTAAACAAATCACAACATGGGATGAAAAATTATATTGTAATTATAATTTTAATTACCGTAGTCTTCATTGTTTGGAGATCCTTTACATCATTTTAATTTATTTTCAATCAATGTTAATTATTTGTAGATTCTTTGTTTTCTTTTCATTTATTTTAAATTAATCTTTATTATTTGGATATCCTTTCATGTTTGTGTTTGCTTAATTAGTTTTAATTGATCTTCATTTTTGTGAGATCCTTGTGTTATTTTGATTAATTTTAAACCAATATTATATTCATTATTTTGAGATCCTTTGTGATATACAGGTATGTACATGATAAACTTACTATCAGGATATACACAAATTAAAACAGAAAATATATAAATGGTTCCATATTTATTCTTGAAATCACATAATAATACAAGATGCATGCTCTTATAATGTAGATAAGATTTATCTTAACATCAGGAAACCTGTAATATGATAAAAGGTCAAAGATACTTTTGTGAAAAAAAATATCATTAAAATGGTAACTTTAAATAACACTGAAAAAGTTGGAAAATGTTGACTAATAATGTGCCTGTATTCAAATTAATCCTTAATTATTTTTGACAGGATTAGTTTTAATGCAGTTGCAAAATTTCAAATGGCGTACATTGAAAATAAAATGAAATTATTTGCTAAATATTTTCAAAATAACCTACAATGCAAGTGATGAGTTTGCCTGGCAATGCGAGATCATAAAAAGTTGCCATAAGGAATTTCATGTGTTTCTACTAAATAATTAATTTAGGTATTAAGTATGATTTGTAACAGGATTTAGAAAAAAAATATATGATAATTTGTACTTTTAGCAATAAACAAAATATTTAGGACAAATCCTGTAGGAATTAAGAATTTGAATTAGAAAAAAAAAGTTTTAAAATTCTTAAAACTACTTACGATATTTAGATACTTAAAATACCCTGTTATGATAATTCATTCGTAAATCAATTATAATGATTACCAAAACACCCATTGCAATAAAAGTCCCATTAAAATTGATAAGATTGAAAGAGATAAAATAAATACTGGACTTCTTCCTTTAAAGCAGCCAACATATTTGACAAGGTACATAACCAAGATTTATATTCAATTACACAATACAGCTGGGAAACTCATTTTTCAATTTAAACTACAAGGAAAGACTTGGCCAGCACTATACTTGACATACAAATTTGTTGATTAGTTTCAACTGCAAATACTGGATTATCCCCCCTTAGGTTATCAAAATATTCAGTACTAGAACATTATAAAGTAAAATGACTTGGATAAACAGCTCCCTTTGTCAAAAAGTCGTCAAATATTTACAGTAAATTTTATATAAGAGACAATTAATAACTTACAGATTACTGACAACTGTGTTGTAATTTCTATCAAACAATATGATTATCATATTAGATTCATCCTAAAAAAATAAGCCCCTTCGAATTCGGGTGTTAAAGTTTAGTATCAAAGTTTATGGCGGGCTTATTTCTTTCTACCTGTAATATTTTTAAAATTGATGATTTTGCAAAGATGAATAAAGGGGGGTTTATTTGTGGGAAGGGGCTTATTTGTGGGCAAGGGCTTATTTGTGGACAATGACTTACTAGTGGACAAGGGCTTATTTTGGGACAAGGGCTTATTTTGGGACAAGGGCTTATTTGGGTACTGGGGCTTATTTGAGGACGGGGCTTATTTGTGGACAAGGGCTTACTTGTGGACAGGGCTTATTTGTGAATTAGGGCTTATTTGAGGACAGGGGCTTATTTTGGGACAAGGGCTTATTTGGGTACTGGGGCTTATTTGTGGACAGGAGCTTATATTATATGTTGGCATCTACCTGGTATGTGTGGACAGGGCTTATTTGTGGATAGGGTCTTATTTGTTTTTTGTAATGAACACAGTACAACAGTACCTCCTAAATATGACAAGTATATTACTTCTATTATAATATATAAATACAAATCCCCCCTTATAACAATATCCAATATAGAATCTTAAGTGTTGGTAATTACACATAAACTCTTTAATTTAAAATCTCATATGTTTAATATAATATTCTTATATTTACACCGTATTTGCTGATACTAATCACACAATGAGTACATTTTCCAATATCTTATACGACAGCGAACAAAGTCATAATAACACAACCTCTTTTTTGTTATACATGTACATGTATATCCTTTTGTTGATAATGCCAAGCTGTCACACGAGATCAGTAGACAGATGTGAGGTACAAAAGGATTATGAAGGACACCCACAAGTTCCACAACATGGTCCTTCGCTATAACCCGACTACAGAGTTTTAAATATACCCCTGAACAGCTAATTATTGTAGATTAGCTTAAAGGGGCTAACAGACGTAGAAGATTACCCCACAAGGAAACCAAATTTTTGTCCATAACTGTTAAATTTTTTTCAGACATACACACCTTTGTTACTATTTTTTTTCATAAAATAAAGATAAAACCTATTCAAACTTCTGCAGAAAGTTGAATCCCTAAAATGAGTGTATTAATCATGTCTTTGATCATAGCTTGATAATCAAGTGAGATGCTCTGATGTGTCTGACCCAAATTTTACTGTCCCATACATAGATAATATACCAACTAGGTCCAGTAATGAGATGGACCTGTTGGCCACGTTGAAATATTTTAACACCTCCTCCCTTGCAAAAAAATCTGCAAAATGTTTGAACCAAATGTAGCTCTGTACAAGCTCCATACAGGCTACAATTAAGTATAACTGTTGGATAAATCAGAAAAAGAAAAAAGAAACTGTTTGTTATAATTTTATGCCCTTGCAACTGCCAAGTTCATATGAAGACTGTTGAAATGTTGCAAAATACATTATGTATGTCATTTTTAGATGACGGTCAATCACGGTAAGATATGTGACGAGCAGTATCTCCAGGCAAATTAAAGCAAACACAAATAAATTTCTACCTGAACTGAGGAACAGTCACTCAAGATAACTGATGAGGTTCAATATCTCCAGGAAAATCAAACAAATTTTGTCTGTGAGACTAACTAAGGGTCAATAACTGAGTTATTGCCTGAAGCAGAAAATACACGTAAGAAAATAATGTAAATGAAAACTAGATTGAAAATTTTATTCCAGAATTTAACAGATTATATTCACAAAATCTGTCAAACCCCTTTAAGTCTTCTGACCCTTCTTTGAAAATTATTTACTTGTAAATAAATTAAGTAAAATAGAAATATTTTCAAATCAAACATACCATAATTGACATGTACAAACAGAATAAACACTTCTAAACAGAGATGTAAATTTCTAACCGGGTTATTCGATGTACAGTATGAATGTTCCTGTTCAAATATGTTGAGTATATTCCTTATCAGGAATTTGTTTTAATTTTCATACATGAGATGAGAAAACACAACAGATATGAGCCACTCTGTATAAAGCTGATTTCCCGTGAAAAAGATCTCTGACTTCATGATACTGTGTCGGCCAGACACAGAAATAGATATCTCGCACCCCTACTACACTGCTAGAAAGGTATATTGTACATTCTCGGCCAGCAGTTGAATGTATATTGTCACAGGCCCCGAATCTTTCCATTTCTCGCTTCCTTTCTCCATTCCTAGCCAAGATTACCTCCCCTTTCGCTTCCTTTCTCCAATCCTAGCCAAGATTACCTCCCCTTAAGCGTATAATAATATACAAGACTTGCACCGATGACATCAATTTGTAAAATACACTTTAAAAATGTTTGCTCCTTTTTTAGTCAGGTTTACAAGAGATCAAATTAACCCTTGTAAAAGGTTAGAGTTCTCTTTAAATATTTACACTGTTTTTTATTTAAAATTTAATTATGTGGCTCAAGATAAATGTTCGACCATCACAAAGGATTGCTCACACTTTTGGAATGATTGCACCAGTATTGTTAAAATCTTATAAGTCGCCATTGGTCCAGTTTTTTGTGTCTTATTCACATGCCTGTCCGAAGTGCACTGTCATGGTGCACATCAGACTTGTCTTCCAGTCGATGGTATTGAATGTAGTGCATTGCAAAAGTAAGAGTGTTAGCTCCGATTGGAAAAATATCTTCAAAAATTCAAAAAGATGAAAATTTTCAGTCTTCCCCCACCTCTTCTATATGTTTTATAATCTCTTTCTCTACCATCTTCTGTCTATCACAGAATCCGAGTCGACCTTTTCCAAAAGAATTTGGCCCAGCCGCTGTTGGCGTGTCCCTGTGAAATATAAATCCAATTGAAAGATACTTGCTCCATTTAAATTACATGTAATTCAAAATTTATTCAAGATTTAAATTAAATATTCAATGTGATCATATCAATCAGAGAATTCTATTATTTATTTCCTGAACAAGTTTAACAATTGAGATTTTGAGTCCTTAATTCATATCTTTCCATAAAAATTTTTATACAAACTTTATATTGATAAGTTTTAGTAAGTTACTGGTTTACCGTCACATGACTCCACCTATTGCCAGGTTTTGTCACATCAACTGTTGTCAGTGTACTGTCGGCAATGTGGATCAATTTTAAGTTATCTAGGTACCATTTGCTACCCACATGCCCATGTAACTGGGTACGATCTTATTCAGGGTGCATACAGACCTTGTCAAAGTTCAATGCCATGTAGAGACTTTCCAGTGCTCTACTTAAATTTTCCCAAAATCCTTTAACACTGAATATACTTCATTTTATGTTAACAATTTTTCCAATGCTAAATACATCATACATATTTTTCATGTTTGATTTCAGCACCGATTCAATTCACACTACAAATGTCACTTTTGAATTTACAGACAAAGATTTAACTAATTAGTCTTTCTTCAAAACTCAGACTGAAAGAATATTTGCCAAGATTCATGTCTAGGTAACGATATATTATTTAAGAACTGTTCAAGGTCAAAAGTAAACTCCAGGCAATTCAAATCCAGATTGAGAAATTTAAGAACTTTTCATGATAGTGTGCACCCTGTTATTGTACTGATGGGATGTTGGAAACGTGGATTTTACCTGCCAATGTTTCTCATCCTCATCTTGGCTTCAGGTGGCATTTCTTCTTCGTCACTCTGAAAACAGATAAAAATAGTTACATTCCAATTATCAAATAACATACAACTAGGTTTATACAGTCCGTTTCTGCAATTTAATTTGGTACTGAAGAAGCCCAGGAGGGTGAAACCGGTCGACAAGTACCTGAAAAAGTAAGAAAGCATCCACCCTTTATGCTGTTGTGATGGATTCATGTTTCTGATCTGAATTGCAACATTTAAGGCATAAATCTCAACACACCTGCAGATACATAAATACAGGCCTTGAAAGTCTAAGTCAAGGCTTGTCTGAAAACAATATAAAATCACTATGTCTGTCATTATTTCATACATGAACAACTGGGATCCAACTGGTCTGTTTGTACTGTGATAAAGAAAACGGTCCTGTTGTCACTAAGTACCTGGTAAAGAGTGAAATACAGAATCCAAAACCCTACATGTATTATATATATATACACCGTATAGCATGTTGTTCAGCAGTTTTAATATTGATACAGGGCATCCAGTAGACCCTTGAGAGTATGTTTTTGACTCCCCAAAATCAGACTTGAATCTTGGGATTGAAGGAACATGACTATATGGTCTGAATTTTTCTGCTAAAATTCAGTCATGTATATATTATAAAACTTATACTTTTCACCAAAATTCAGACATTTACAGTCACCAGTGGTGATATACGGTTGTATATGTTTTGACTCTTCAGATTTCCAAGAAATAGTTATTTGACTTCAGAATTTACTAAAATTCAGATGCCTTGTTGATAGCTAGTACTGGCAGTAGCTGACTAGCCACAACCACAACATACTGCACATTGTCAACAAAAGTCACACTAGCTAGAAAGGTATTTTTGTACAAATAGTAATCACAAATTACCTTAACGATGACAAATCTTGTCCATCAACATTCAAGAATATAATTTTCGCATTTTTCATTCAAAGAAAACATCTTCAGAAATATGAAACATTTGCCTTTTAATTTAGATACTCACTATGAATATAAATTTGCAAGGACAAAACAGCACTATGAAAATATATGGAATAATATCATTCCTTCTGGATAAGAAATCTGGAATGTACAGTTATTTTACACTAAGAGATCAAGTACTCACATCTTCTGCAAACGCTTTGGCTACAGCTGCTGTTTTGGGTTTGACCGTGGTAGAGGTCTCTTTGGGTTTCTGAAGCAACAGAAAGAAAGACTGATTAATAGAAGGTGGACATACACTTACTCCCCATGAAATGTTGCTTAATTAAGAAACTTACATCACATGTACATGACATTCCCTCATTCATTCATGATCATGATTTACAAAGTGTAGTTATACTATAAATCAAGGCCTGGCCTCGGAAATCTATATTGAAGTATCATTGTATGATACTGAGCACTGATGATGAGCACTTAGAATTGAATACAACTATAGAGCTACTGACAGTTTTATTACCTTGGTAACTTAAATAGAAGTTTTATTTCATCACTCTAAATGATATGACTCTTAATGCCAATGACATATAGATACATGTAAATGTAATAACTGTTTTGGGTCATTGTTTGAATAAGAAATTCTCAATTTGCTTGAATCCACACTTATATTTAATTCCAGATAATAATTTATAAACTGATCATTATAAATTAAAGACAAAATCACTTTTTCCTTAATATCACCTTCCATATATATAGCATCTAGATGTGTATTTAAAAAATATTTTATTCGTTATCCTGTTAGACTAATAAAACAATATAGGGTACTTTATGATGAAAATCACTGCACAAAAACAATTTATATCGTTAAAATGTTGTCACGCAAAATCTCCCACTTTGAACAATCCCTTGGTGGGAGATCTTTGGCATCTCAAGAGGGTGGCAACCCTAGCCTGCAATGTTAAAATTGTTTTACATTTTGAACATGACAGTTGTTCGACTGATGGTAGGCTTAGCCCTGCCTGTCACTTGGCAAATATGGGTTGAAATTGACTACAGTGTACTTTATCCCAGGTACCCACTGGCTAGTAATCAGGGTCCTGTGTACAAGTGTTGACTTTTGTAGAAGAATATCAAAGTTGTACCACAAAGAAAATTCAGCCAGACAGACACTCTGACAGATATTGTTTTACAGACTTGTCAACTTACCTGTGATGCTAAAGACATTTTTATAGGCAGGACACTCTGTTTAGGACTATTGCCTAATTGCACACTATCCACTGGCTTTTTCATACTGAAATTTATCGCAAACTTTTTCTTTTCCGTCGGTTCGCCTTCATCCTCATTTGTAGCTTTCCTCTTGTTTGGACTTGTGATGAGAGCTGATTTGTTGGCATTGTTGGGTGAGTATTTGCCTTTGCTTTCATTGTCTGCATCTAATTCAAAATTACTGAGAAATATTAGAGAGGCAGTTATTAATACACTCTAAAGATAAAGAAAATATTTCTGTGGCAAATCAACTTGAAAAAAAAAACCTGCACAGAAGAAAATACCTATTGTCAATCAACATAACAAAATGTCTCATTCTTAGTTGACTATTAACACATATTGAGATATTCGGATACTTTTGCAGGTGCCTGTAGTCTGCATGAGTTTAACAAGTTCTTCATCGATATCATTAAGTACAGACCAAATATTGAAATAAAGTGATAAATCTACATGCAAGTTCCAAGACTTGAACTCATAGAATTTTGATATAGGATTTACAGAATTTCTGGAAATATTTAACTTGAAAATGTCACATGCGAGTTGTCATTATACAAATGGAAATTTTAGCTAGCCTGATCATGAGCCACATGCACATGTACAGTACTACACAGGGGCTTGTTTTGAGACTTTGAGTAATTACATGACATCAGTTCATAACCACAACACTATAAAATTAAGTAATCATATAATTCTGAAACACTTTTTTCTATATGTCGATAATTCCGATTTTTATTAAGTTTCAGAATTTATATTATATTTGAATACTGAATTTATATAGTGTTGTAGATTTTTGTAACTGATGCCATTTGTTACTCAAAATCCCGAAACCGAGCCCTGTGTCTGTGGCCTGAGCTAGTAAGGTGGCCTAATAGCCTACTCTATACTATTACATAGACAAATTGTATGCCTGTTACAATTTGTAACAATGATAGGTATATATAGGCCTAATTACACCACAGCCTTGGACAGGGACATATTGAGATACATGCATGTAATTCTAATTTTTAGCGACTCCACGTACGCGTACGGTACACACTGAAATGATAGCAACAATAACTAGTAAAGGTAAGGTATGCTTTTACAACTTAACAACCTAATATTCATTTTGTTATGTAGACAAGCAGACGACCCGGACCCAAAACATGTATGAATTATGAAATGTTTCATGCTGATAATTATAAGACGCATGCATTGACTTGGAAAGCAACTCGACAGTTTTGGACATATACGTCAACAGGAAGCCTTTGTTAACAACGCAAAATGTTGTCGTACTTATGTCTGTGTTACTATTGCGCATTTGCTGCCATTAATGTGCTGTACTAATTATTCAAATGGAAATTATATTTCTCCTCACCTCTGGCAATGAAAGTGTCGGCCATATTAGTTTGAGCGGATTGTGTACTTTTAGAGACGAAAGCGGTCTACGAAATCCGGAACAAATAAATATGGAATGCTGCTTCGATCCGGGTTTTATTTATTCATTTATCTATTTATTTATAACGTGAACAATATCTTCATCTATTTATATATGTGCCAAACTGCAGTACATGTAGTAGATTCATATAAAATATACTGTATTAACTAACATTTTGGAGTAGCAATACAATTAATATTAAATCAAAATGGCACAAGCAAAAATTAAAATGCATTAGATATTAGTAAAAATCTGTTTCATTTTTTAACGAACACTTTTTTTTCTATAATTTAATACTGATTTCCATCAGTACAAACATATGGATATCAGATCTAGAGGCGCCAGTGTTTATATATGAGAACTTTAAATAGACTGGTGAAAAGGGTAGCCTAAACACCTTATACTGTAAGCCATGCCAGTTTATAAATTTCTTTATAATCTTCCTTATTAAAAAGTTGTTCATACCTTCAAATTGATTTAGTTATTATGCATATTTATCCGTTTCAGATACTCTTATTACATCACACTGTATAGACCTATCAGAGATACAGGGCGACTATAGCACCAGTCGTTGCTTAAGAACTATTATTCTCGTGTTCCGTTTTTTTTTTTTTTTTTTTTTTGTTTTTTTTTTATGGAGGAGGGGAGGTGTCGGGGTTAGTGTAGCTAATTTAAAAAGACAAAACAAAAAATAAAAACGGCTAAACATTCGATTATCGATTACCTGTTTGAGACCCTTTTCCTTCTTGATTATCAACTTTAATAGAAACCATGATACTTGTGTTTAGCAGAAAACTACCACTTCTTACTCCAATAGTGAATTTGTATGAATTTAACCGCAAAACAACCTCACCATTCTGACCCCCAAATACTATGAGCTCTCACAAAACCAGAATTTTGATAGGCCTATTCCATATTGACGACACACTTGCGACCGGTGACAGTCAGAATTAAAAGAACACCCAGACCCAGGTGCACCAATGGATCGAGAGGATATAGGTCTCGCACAACTAATTATTTCACTATATGTTATTACCAAAGACTCCATCCCCTCAATCGCTCATTTGAAGTTCAAATGTTGTGACTTTTATATCAAATTAAAGTTGGAAGATTTCCCTACCAGAAAAAAAATATGTTATTGGATAAGTTTAATAGTATATAAGAGCACACCAGTGCTTGGAAGACACTAACCCTGATATTAACAGTGGACAGGGGAACCCCCACCTGGGGAATTCCCGCCTTTCCTATTTTTCTATTTTCTATTTATACCAGGAGTGTATAAATGTACATGTTTTTTTCATTTTTAAAACCCTACTCTTTATTCTGGTATGTAGAAAGTATCATTTTCATGTATTATTTACTCAGGAAATATCTACAAACATAAGAAAAATTTTCCCAAGGGACTTGGTTCATGAGAAACACCAGCTGATTGGCTGAATTATACATCTGTAGTTGTGTGAAACCTAATATAAAGAAGTAAGGACTTTCGAAAAAGCGCACGACTTGTCTTTACCAGGATGGCATGCTGCCAAGATTTACATGACTGCTGTTGCTGTATGAAACCCTGATGGCGACAGTAGAATCTTTAGAGAAGTTGGTGAATGTCCTCCACCCCCTAGACTATGATAACCGGAGGGGATCATGGCTTGCACCTGTTGGGATGCAATCTAGTTAAAATCTAGATGGTCATTCTCACTGCGTTACATGAACATCTAACAACATCCCATAAGGGTCACGTCAGGATGGCCTTTTGCATTAGCCAATCAAATGACTACTTCCAGAATCTTGGAAGTGAATTTTATATGTGCGAATTAGCATGACTAGAGTGTATAACTTTCCTAATCTGTCAATTTGTTTAAAGTCATTTCGTCCCATATAGCACATAGCTATATACAAGTTGTGCCGAAATGGTTTGCTTCAGATGCATGCTACGACGAAATGGTTTTCTTCTATGACATCGACAAATTGAGAATTCGCAATGAAAGTGAAATACACACATATCAAAGGTCATCAGAACGTGACCCCTTATGGGATGTTGTTAGATGTTCATGTAACGTAGTTAGAATGACCATGTAGATTTTAATTAGATTGGTTGGGACGGTAAGACACTACAACAATGGAAATACAGATTGAGACATTACAATGTACTGCGAGCATTAGTTTACAACCCAGGGGTGAAAAGACGGAAGAAGCACAGGCGAACCTCCCAGCAGGTCAGTCCGTCAAGCAGGATGGAAGAGGGAAAGGAAAGACAAGAAGCAACATTTCTATCATGGACAGGGATCAATAATGGGAGATGAAGGTGGACTTGGACAGGAAGCTTGCCTTCACAGATGCCCCGGATACAACGCTGAGGGCTGACATCGTGATGTCCTCTTCGCAATAAAACTAACGGTACCACCAGAAGAATGTTGTGAGGAATCCCATGAAAGAAGAAGACCACATACTATGAGTTGATTGCAAAGTGCATGGACAGGGGTTTGTATGACTCTCCCCAGTGGAGGTGGGCTGTAGCGGATTCCCCGCCCAATCTTCGTGGATGATTCTGCAGACTCTAAGGGTCTCAGGAAGAGCTCGAAGTGCAATCATCAGACGTTTGACGGAAGCGGCGGAGAGAGCATCGTGCTTGCTATGGCACGGGCGATACGTGTGGAAGTCGACAACCACTACTGACCACCAACCGGAGCATGTTGTGGTTTAGGGTCGAAACATTTGAAAAGGACTTGATATCACATGACGAGACGACGTCGACAGAAACTTCACAGTGGAAGGACGCCAGTGACATACTATACCCAAGGGGTGTCACGGAATGCAGATGCACATCTTCTGTAAGTCATCATCAACAGCTACGTAAAGAAATGTGCTTATCTCTGAGGGATCGCGGAATTGATCAAATTGACACTCATCCTTCAGTTGCCTTATACGAATCACGATAGAAAGATAACACACATGATTAATGCTTAGACCCCACCTACAGGACCCGAAGAGAACGAAACACTAAGGCTGCAATGAACAATTATGCTGAAGCTGCTGCTCATGTTCTTGAGAAAACCGTATCATAGAAATTATGAATTGTCGCTTCATACAGTGATTTTTCACATTTTTCGATAAACATATTGAACTGGGATACTTGGAATCTCTGAAGACTCCTTTATTAACTAGTATCTTTAGCAATTCATTGATTTATATTTTAGCAATTTATCTATTTATTTTCCCGAACTCATCAAAAAATTACTTGTTTGCAAACAAGTCCGTATTTTTTAATGAAATTTGATTAAATGTGAATGTAAATAATTCCAATTTCTGAAAATGAAAACCGGAATGTGACAACATAACAAACGTGTATGTAAATGAGCTTTTTAAACGTCGAATGGAATTCATATTTTTATTCCAACCTCTTAAATATCCATTCAACTGGATGTAAAAACTATTTGTTTAAGTCAAAAAAATATATAATGGAGAAATCAAAGCATCTTGCTTGTCATACAGCTTAACTATCATGTGTCACTCTTGGTAATAAGTAGAAAATGAGGTTCGAGGTGAAGGCGGCAGATGATTTTTTTTTTTTTTTTTTTCATTTGAATGTAGAAAATGTGTTTGAAAGATTCAAAAACCAGGCCAACCGGTAATATAATGTACGAGTCTATATGCAATCGGTTTTGTTTTGTTTTAGAATTATATTCCAAAATGGCTAATGAATTTGGCATGAACTATCGCTGACCTTTTCTAACCGTAAATCAGCACCACGGCAGACAACCTTGACACATTTACATATATAGACATGTTTTGAACAGGTACCGTCCAATTAGTGCTTACGTATATGTCGTTACAAAACATCACACCTGTATAGAATACACGCGCTGACGGCAGCTCCATTAAGTAGTCGGCAAACTACGTTGGGTTATAGACAAAATGGCTAGGGTTTATTAGAGTATCAGTCCGTTTAACTACAGGTAATTACAGTTCACTACGTGGTATAGATAAGTCAATGCATGGAAACGACTATTGCTTCTTCTTCTTCTTCTTCTTCTTCTTCTTCTTCTTCTTCTTCTTCTTCTTAATACTAGAAGACGATAGAATGTTCTTACATTACTGCCGCTGGTGCTACTGCTGTAAGTGTTCAGGATAAGGAGCAAGACAAAGTTGAAAAGGGACATCGGGTGACGCAGTGAGCTTAAGGGGGTGATGCCCGACAGAGGGTTGATGATCCTCTAACTGGTGCTTCCATGATGGAGGTCCCCTAAGGCTAGTCTTTGAGCAGGAAGGGTCGGGCTTCTGGTCAATATTGTATTTAGTTGAAGAAGTCGAATCAAATACTCAGAAGACAAGGCTTGTGTCCCACAGAAAAAGGTTAGGCATACTGAAGGGACAACGCATAGTCGGATACCTAAGATTATATGTTATATTTTGCACTACGCTACGCTACACTTATCACCAATGGGTCAACTCAATGAAAAAATCCTCGTTTCGATAGAGGCTATATGATTGGCTCCGTCATATTTTCCTATCGGAATTTCAGCCAATCACATTGAAGGTAACATACGATGTTTATCAAAAACGTGCTTCAGAAATTTAGTTTTAATATCAATGAGTTGAAAACATTTCAGCAGAACATTATTGATACCTTTTTTGTCAGATAGAGATATATCCCGTTCAATCAAAACACACCTAGGTGGTGGAGAAGCTGGTTATTAGGCATGTGAACACAATCAAGCTGTTGATAAGTTTCGATACCATGTTTAGCTAATTGGTGCACAAATTAGATGCTACGCACATCCGGGTCGCTCCTAACTTCCCAAACATCGCCGTCCTAGTTTATTTTCGTTTAAAACACTAACGACCTGTAGCACGTCTTGCCCAATATCTTTATCAAAGAAGTAGCTCGCCTTCACGACCTAGATGACCCCTAGATGACCCCTAGATGACCCTACCTGACCTTAACATTACCCGGAAAATTCCTCATTTTCTGATGTTAGTAGGGTGAACTACGATAAACGTTATGATCAAGTACGACCAAACCGACCAACTTTGTTCTAACTACTATAAAGTCGAAGACTCATGCATCACAATCTTGTGGATAAAGAAGGCTGCTTTGATCTTTTGATGTACATGAAACGAATTTTGAGGTGGTCGCCATGCCATAAAATTGAATGGCTTTGTTGCTATTTTGTGATCTTCTTAAGAAATGCATCAGCTTAGCGATTGGTCGGAGGTTTTTTCCTGGCACCAATCAAAATAGTTACCTTCAATGTTATGATATAATACAAAATATATCCCATAAGAAAGTGAACATAACATGTCATGCATAACGGCACATAACTAAAAACTGTGTTTGAAGTGAAATTAACACAGTAAGAGGAAAACCTATTGATATACATGAAAAATATTCTTGGACTCAACTGCAGTCGAAACAGCAAGCTCATAATTGATACTAAGAAATAAAATATGGAAATTCAGAAAAGAAGTTTTGACGGTAAAATAAAATGGACATATTGTTATATCCATCTTAATAAACACTAGCAGAAGAAGAAGAAGAAGAAGAAGAAGAAGAAGAAGGAAGAAAGAAAGAAAGAAAGAAAGAAAGAAAGAAAGAAAGAAAGAAAGAATAAAATATATACTGAAAAGTTGATTTAGTCAATATGAGTAGAGATTTACTACTTTATCTTTGTAACAAGCAGTTATTGTATGTTTTGCATTTAACCTTTGCTACGAATTCCTTCAACAGCAGCTGTCTCCTAACGAGGACACTTGAATGACGCCATCATCAGTTGACATTCAACAAATCAAGCTTAGCAACTTCCACTTCCTGGCGAATGACGAACAAACATTTTCTGTGAAGAGTGTACATGATTTGAGATGTGCTTGATACTGTAAATCATTAAATAAAGCTATATTTTTCTAATGATATAAAACATTTTGCTTTTATGTGATGCGCAATTAAGTTTTGTCTGGATACCACCAGTTCTTGTCAACTATTGTTATGAAACATATCTGTTTGTTTACAAACTCTTCACAGGTTTGGTGACGTTAACGAGAGTAGTGACCTCATAGTTGATGTTATGGTGTTGATATTGTTGTTCAAATCTCAGTCACCTAGACTGGTCATTGACTTTGATTTCCATACTGTAATCTTCCTTTAAACATCCAGTATCATACATGTAACCCTGGTAACTACTTGCCACAGTACACCGCTTGGCTAGCAAGATCTTCTCTTTGGCTCGATCTGTTGACCGTAAGACTAGTATATGGCAAGCCAAGTTGTCATTTATTCGCGGAGCAATGTTGATCCAATATTTTACCGAATTATATAAGATATTTTATATATTATATAAGACATCTTATATGTTTATGAGATATCTGATATTTTTATAAGATATCTTATTTTAAGTTCATCAGATATCTTATATAATATATAATGTATATCATAAAATATATAAGATATCTTATATCTTTTATAAGATATCTTATAAACTTTTATATATGTTATAAAGAAAAGTATATAAGATATCTCATTTATCATATAAGATATCTTATAAAGTATATAAGATATCTTATCAAGTTTATAAGATATCTTATATAATTATATATCTTATATAATTTGGTAAAATCCTGGATCAACGTTGCTCCGTGAATAAATGACAACTTGGCTTGCCATACTATTTAGAGGTCCGGGTTCGATCCATAGCGATCGAGGCAGTGATTTAAATTCAACTAATCATGCGCTCTGTTACATAGAACAGGTACATTTTGTATCATTTACTATTCAATATGTCAAGTAAGTGTGGATGTACTTCAATTTTTTAAAATGAAAAGCGTTCGAACTAATCCATGTCGAATGTTTTCAAAACCTCTGTGGAAGTGCAATGTACATGATGTTAGTAGATTAGATAGATGACCAGTATGTCTATTTCTAATAATAACCATCAATGTATATGTTTTGACCACACTATATTGTATTTTTTGTATTTTGTATTTTTTTTGGGGGGGGGGAGTTGCAGTCTTTAAGTATTTTTAATTTAGATTTAAAATATTTATGCTTTATTTTGCCTTAAAGCTTGTCATGCTCCTTATTAGTCTAAATGTTTGTCTGTGATCGTGTTGAGTTCATATTTTATTACTCAATAATGCATTTATATTACATACAATTACATAAAGATTTATATTTAGAAAGTAAGCCTATACTGGTCCTTCCAAGTTGAGTGCATAGCCGTGACAATATTATATAAATGTAACGACCGACTTGTGAGGACTCGGTCAGACGATTCAATAATCAATGTGTTTGACCGGTCACTTTGGTATCAAGTCCAGTTAGGTTTCATTTATAGATATGACCAGCGATTGACCAGAAGATTGCCGATAACGAAATCACGACACCATAATGGTGGGATTATTGGATCATTGGACTAATGACAACCGGACATTATGTCATCACTGACCACTACTGGGAAGGACACTAAATATACAACATTACAACTGGATCTGGTGGCAATTGTTGCCCATGTTTAGTAACAAATGCTATATATGTACGTATTTTTGCCCGATTGACGTGTATTTGAGTAATCTGTCTGAATACTGATAATGGTATCGATTTTCTAATACATATTTATATTTTCTGAAACAGAACAAGTGAAAGATGATAAGTTTGTGCTTACTGGCTTTTAGGATCCTGAATAATTTATTTTTAGGCAAATTTCCACCAAGTGTTATTTTCTGATTTCTAGATAGCAACATCCCTGATTCCCCTTTCTACGGTGTTAGCATGTCCAAGCTGATACTATATTGAAGGACCTGTTCCTATTGTCAAGAATTCCTTACATATGTCTTTTCCTTGTACCTTTGCAGGAGTCTCTATGCAAATAGATATGATTTGTTAATATTCTTTCCTCCTTTAATCAATTTTGGGATTGAAAATTGGAATGATGGTTACGTTATCATTATTGTTTTGTTGTTGTTTGTTTGTTTTGTTTGTTTGTTGTTGTTGTCTTTTTTTTTCTTCTTTTTTTTTGCTTTTTTTTGTTGTTGTTTTTTAATGTTATATGTTCAGCTTTAAAATATATCTTTAAATATTAATGGGTTTTTTAATCAATATACAAATGAGACGGGGAAACGAGTTTGCCATTTTGTTTATCATACCTTGTATCATCATCCGAAATATGCTGATTGTAATTATTAGACCGAGAAACCGAAAATCCTGTTCGTTATTTTTGCGACAACATTTAAAAGCAGCTGGAATGTATGAAAAATGCCAAGGTGCAGTATGTGTAATTCTTCCTTTTAATGATATAATTGAATTAAGTTCATTTCCACTTTGTAATCGAACACTGTTAATGCGAAGGATCATACCATGATGCTACACTTTTGTATGGCAACATAGTCGTAATTAAGAAGTCCCGCGTTAAGCAATTTTATTAAATACTCAAGAAAATGACTACAAACATCAGAAACACATTTACTTTAGGGACGTGATTCAGGTGGAATAGCAGCTGATTTAGTTGTATGACTTAAACCTGTTTATATTAATAGACAGGTGCCTTGTACACTGTTGTCTTCGTCGTCGTTTACAGAGTTCCCAAAATTATTGTAGAACAACCACTACTTTTACTGTACATGTATGATGGGTCTAGAGGAACTCTAAAGGACAACAGCACTTTGGTCATTCGGAACAGACACTCGCGTATCCGTTTCAGTTCCCAATCTGGCATAGAAATAACATTATAGTTTTTGGACGTCTGTACACGAAGTCTGGCGGGAAATTACATACAATACCTTTACTGTATATGTATGACGAGTCTAGAGGAATTCTGAAGGACAACATCACTTAGGTCTTTCGGAACAGACACTCACGTATCCGTGTCAGTTTCATGTTATAGGACTAAGTGTGGTATCAGTTTCCAGAAGAGGGCGCCATCTGCATTTTAAGTGAAACTATTGTTTACATTGTGGCGACTTGTCAACGGGACTAGGGTTATTGGTATCATGTTGTATTTAATCAATAAACCTCTCTTCAGAGAACATCAGAACGACCTTATTTAACCCCGTTCCATATAAAAACGGTCAATAATGATTGTCGTGCTACGAAAGCAGAACCTTAGTATTTCACTACTGTAAAATTGTTATTTTTTTGTCACTACGATTGAAAATGTATACAATGTATTTCACAATTCTCTGATACTATCTTTTTCATTTTTCTTTCTTTTCTTTTTTTTATTCAAAACTTCTGAATGATGTTTAATAGAAATTAATAGAAGTATTATGAATGTAAACAATAGCTCCGTTTAGTTCTGAATAAATTGACCTCGCCATATTGAACCTTGCCAAAGCGGAATTCATTTTGATCGATACAAACTCTTATGAAAGTGAGCGTGGGAGGAAAAGATCGAAAACATTTGTCGAGGAAACAATTCTACAGACTTGGAACAATGATATATAATGCCAATATAGTAATTCTAAATCCAACCTATTGTTTCCCATCGATGAAGGTAAAGGTGACCCCCTAAGTGTCTACTTTCACTTCTACATATTGACTAAGAATATCGATATTAGTGGAGTTCTATTTTGATGATATTTTTATCATGAAAACTCCATAAGAATTACCAATATCATAATGCTATATTAGTTTATTATTTTCTACCGATGGAAGTATCGATGACCTTTCAGGTATGACCTTTATACCCTTACATTTGACAGCTGACATTTTAAAGTGCTGCCAACCTACATGGAACTTTATCTATTGATAATACGTATAGTGTTAATTCAAAAGGTTGAAACTCACAAAAGATCAATAATATTAAGATTCTTTCGTACTAGAAAATACTGTTTGAAACCATTCGTTTGTCCATCTGAATGCTTTATACTTGAATTTGCAATACTTTCTTTCCTGTCCAAATCCTCCCCTCAATTTATTTTAGTGATCAATTTATTCACGTTGACTTGATTATGTGTGGTGACATGTATGCCTGCATGGTCAAGTATTTCGGAGACTGTTTTTATATAGGTGAGTTGTCTATCCACACGAAGGTATTGAGTAGTTGAAAGGGCGTGTCGGCTTTCTCCACCTTTTCAAAATGGCATGAGTTCTGATGTTTGTCGGCCATTATTATATTATCTTAAAGGACGATAAAAAACGAAATCTTTGGCTAATAAACACGAGATTATAAGAAGAACTTTCCTATTCTTAAAACGGTCATTAAAACTGAGGAGAGTGGGATTGCATCTGGTATAATCTATTACTATACTTATATTGCTGAATAAAAATGTTGCAGCATCAACAAAACAAAAACCGCAAATGGCTTGAAATAACGTTTATTCGCAAGCATCAATTTCATCATTGTAAATACCTTGAAAGAGGAAACTGAAACAAGGAAATATTTTTATTGATATGGAAAATCTCAAATACATCAGCACTGAGGAATTCTTATCAATTTCACAGGAAGGCGTACGTTTCCACGATGCGGTCTTTGTCACCTACCAAGAGAATGCTTTTGAATGAAGTCTCAAAGAAACCTATTGAGGAAATGGGGGATATATGGGCCTGCTTGGTTTGGATACCCAGTCGCAAAGTCGCAGTCGCAAAGACCTTGCGGAGGAATTTGGGTCCCTGAAAAGGTGTGCTTGATTTGTATAATATGGTTGTGTAACATTTAACCAGGCTCCCGCCTTCGCTAGTTGCATTACAAAGCGCACTGGGAGCGCAAATCAATTTAGCTTAGATCGTTTTATATATTTGCATGTTTTGATGTTTTTATTTTTCAGCATTTAAAAAACACACATCAGTTTCGCTGCAGGGACTTTATTGGTCATTGACGAAGAAATTTAAAATATGTAGAACAAGAGGCTATCACTACATATGTAAAAGAGCTCATGAAGGATAAGCGTAAACGATTTTATCTGGGACACGCGCCATGCAAATGTGTTTCTGAGAAACTGGGATATTAGAACTCCGGTTTTACTGTGGTTTTAAGCTGATTATAGTCATATAGGATTTAATCTGTAAGCAGAAACCATTTAAACTGATAGTGATCTAGCCAGCTAAAACTAGAAATAAGATTTTTTTTCGAGAGAAACATCTTATTGAACTTTTTGTGATGTTTTATGGTCGACCTCGTGGTGACATTTGGAAATACATGATTTCCTTTTGCGATACGAAATCGGACTTGTTTGATGTCTGTTGGTATACCAGATTATTCCCTTGTCAGCACCCTAGTTCTAATTTTGAGGATCTGACTTCACTCGATAAGGTACTTACTCTTCGGGAACATCTGGACTCAATCTCCAGGAAAAGCTAAATTTAGTTAATATTTTGTAATCTCGTTTTTGTTTGTTTGTTCGGATTTTAATTTCGTGTGAGTTTGCGATATATTTTTTCTGGTTAACTATGACGTTCCCTTCTGTTGGTCTGTCGTTGTGTGTTCTTGGCACCTTGATTAGCTTTTATTTTCATCGTTGTTGGTATAATTTGTTTCCATTTCATCATAATTTTCTAAACGATTTTAAGATAAAAATACAATTGTTGAAGCAAACACAATTCGGCAGATGACACAGTTAGGACAACAGACCCTGCCTAATGCGGCCTTTTCATTTCCTTGCTAAATCCAACAGCTTGTCCCGCATGCATAGCCCCTTTCTTACGAAGCATCCTTAACCCAGACATCCGTTCTGACACATAATCTGACCTATACATTGGTGTCCAAAAGGGATTCGGAGTGACCATATTGACCATTGTGGTTGTTAACTAGGGTATTTACACGTGTATAATTGTGCTGCTCTAAACTATTATTTTTGCGGTGACCTTATTTCGCGTTCTCGCGCCTAGCTACATTTTCGCGGCAAGTTAATTTCGCGAGTAATAAAAGGCGTATTGCGCCAGTGATTGAAACTATTTAATCGCCCGCGAAATACCCGAAAATTAATCGCACACGAACAGAAGTTTGGTTACAGTATTTTCGTACGTTTCAAGTCATGTCACATGGACCTAATATCATAATGAGAGTGGAATGACGTTACAGATCTTGATATTTAATACGACGTCACAACGAAAAAAAAAAAGGAATAATGCAGAACCGAGATGGTGAGAAATTTTAGCTTTCAGGAATCACATAAACACCTTTTTTTTCGTAATGTTTGAGGGGGGAAATGTCAACCATAATACATAAGACAAAACAACGTCATTTTTTCCATTACGTCATTATTTTTATGCACTTAAACCACGTACAATAAAATAGTAATTTCTTTAAAAATAATGATGTATTCTGCAAAAGTATATTTCAGAAAGATTTTATGAAACACAACTTCGGAATCCAAGGGTTCCATTCACAATATACACATACGCTTGACATATAGACAAAACTAATTGTTAATTTTAATGGATAGCAACAAAATAAACTGCAATTTGATGCCTTGCGACACCTATTTACTTGACCTAAGGTAATATAGGACGTGCATGCTTTTCTTAAAATAACATCCAGGTTTTTCAACGCGTATTATTTAGGTGGATGTTACAGAGTCTTTGATTTTGCCGTGACGTTCTCCAAAGGTGTAAAGAAAATGTGTATTTCGGAGAAAAAAAACAACTTTTTTTTAAATTCGAAGAAGTGTGATAAATATGTTGATGATGAATGACATTAAAAATATGAAGAGGACATGAATATGCCAGGAAATGTATACTGAAAAATAGGCATATATATACTTTGTAAATACCACGCATGCCATACTATCTAACTATCTCTTAAAATCAGATTTACTGCTTTAAAACACAGTATGCCTTATGGCATACTTCAACAAGTCATATGCATTAACAGTTCACAGTGAAACACTGTCCGTCCAAGCTGATAATGGCATATACTCCAGGTACAAATGTTGACATATCATGTTCTGTTTTTTCCTTATCACAGCTTTTCGTCACTCTGATATCCATAGGCTTTCTCTGAAAGACTTTACACGCGCGTTCCTCACAATAAAGGCGATATGTAAGTGGGATTTAAATGTCTCTGACTTCCATTTATACACATTAACGAGTGTTGACCGTGTATGGTCTCCGTGTGGCTCTTTGACCGAGCTGCAGACCTGGTAAGAAGAACCAATATGGCCGACGCCTGCTGCTATTGCCGCGACCTCTGGCGCCGGAACGAAATATCTGAAGGAAGCGGGCGGCAATTGCTTGCTCCCTGGAAAGTTCAGACGTCGACGGAGTAGTGATATCGTCATGAGCCGTCTCAGTCTGATCTCCGTGGACTAGCGGTGCTTCAGTTACCTTTGACAAATCAAAACGTTAATTAGTCATACTCTCCTTCCGTTTGCATATCAATTAAAACACCGCGAGCTCAAACATTCTTGTTATGCTGTGTAGTTGGTAATATTTGCGAGGGATTTAATTTCGCTAAATTCAGATATGGATTTGATATAGTGCGGAAATAAATGCCCGGGGAATATTTATATGTGCTGAAGAATGTTTACAAGGTATGGTTGTGCGTAATTTAATTTCCGCGAGCTAGGTCGGACTGGGACAACCGGGAAACATTAGCCCCGTGAAATTTGACAACAATACAGTATTAGATTTACTCGAGTTCAGTTAAGTTACAAAAATAAAAATCAGTTATAGCAATAGATTCATGAGTGATATTTTGTTACTAAATTGATAAGGTAGAAAATATTCTTCTGTCCTAACAAATCACGAAAACCATTATTATTTTGTAGGAGACAAACTGACAAGATGTAAGAGTAAGATATTTTTTTCAAAAAGTTCGTGTTTTCTTATAACTTTGGGAAAATAACTGACGAGAGTGAAAGAAATGCCACAATCAGCTATTTAAGCAAATGACAAAAAAATTGTTTGCAAACTGTATGAATTCGAAAATCAATACGCAATGTCAATGGCTGGAGTGAAACGTCATATTTTTCGCGCCATTTTCAGGGTTTTTTTTCATAGAGGTATGAAAAAAATTTCAACCAATCAGAAAGCCGTATTCTGTGTACAAACAATGGAAAACTAATTATTCTGAGGATGAAATGACCTGTTTTGTGTCAACGTGTGTTCCTATCACGATATCAGGTGGGTTATAAGGATATGACCTAAAGAGAAATGCTGCTGATTTGAATATGCAAAACTGAAAGTTTCCGAAATGTTTGGATATGTTACATTTTATTAGATATGATAACAAATAATAATCAAGTCCATTGTTTTCAAGGAGAAAATGTTAGGAATCTATATATATATATTAAAGAAATGACAAAAAAAAAATATCCGAACTACTTCTTGTGCGTTATCATTTACGGGACCTCGTGAAACGACCCTCAAGTGTTAATCAATCAAAACGCATTGAACCACGTGATTAAAAATAGTCCCCGTCAAAGGTCACCGTGTCAACCAATCAACAGTTGTCATGATTATTTTATGCATTGGGAGTTGAATAGCATCCACCTATTGTGGTAGAAACTCGACTACCCGCTAAAATTTATGTGCATCAAATAAGTAAATTTTCAGTAACATTTGATAACAGTGTATTACAAGGCATAGTTACATTTACATGGATGATGACAAAAACGATGAAATATACGGTTTACCAAATATACTGATCCAATTACAAAATTCAAAACCCATTACTGGATTTGATAAAATATTGCACATATCTTAAGATATTTCTATTAAGGTCAACGGAAAGTTGTGAGTTTCCATTTAACATAACTTCTAAACTAATTGTAACATTCAGATTATTTAAGTTTTGCAACAAAATATGCCTTTCGTTAGTAAAACGGTGACATTCCATAAAAAAGTGAAAGGTATTCTCACAAGGATGACCACAAATACAAGCTGCGCTCTCTACAAGGTTTACTCTAAAAAGATCATAATTAAGGGAACTACATTGGTGTCTTAGTTTGGTATGCAATATATTAAGTTTACGATTTCCAAATTTAAAATGCACTGGAGGACGTGACTGGACATTTTTCGATAATGATAATTTAAACGACTGCAAGGAACGAACTGAATTATCTAAATTATTCCAACAATGTTAAGGGTAGACGGTATAAAAGACGAGTTAGTAAGAGAGAGCCTGAATCGCGGAATTCTATAGTCATTCTTGTTACGTAGAGCATAGTTAATATTTTCTCCAATTAAAGGTGGTAAAAGGGTATTCAGATAATCAGGAGTGAATTTATTATGCATCTTATACAACAACTGTAGTTTCCTCTTTTTCTACGGTTAGCTAATGTTTCAAGTCTTGTTTCGTCATACAAAATATTAATCGGTGTATAAGAAGGCAGTCCTAATATAATACGAGCAGCTTCACGTTGAGCTTTTTCTAACTTTTCCGAATCAAATGTAGTACAACCGTCCCATAACTCATACCCATGCATATTCTAAAATTGGTAAAATAAAAGTCCTGTATATTGACAAAAGAGAATCCCTGCTTAATAGATATTTCAGTTTCCTTAAGACATTGATTTTTTCGTCTAAGTTTTCATCATCAATATCTATAGATTGCGAAATAAATAATACATCTGTTTTTTGAGGATTAAAATCAACTAACCATGCTTTAGACCAGTTATTGAGAATCTCTAGATCTCTATTTAAAGTTTCTTGAATGTGTCGACATGACGAAGATGATTTAATCAAAGATGTGTCGTCTGCAAAAGGACGAGATGTAGATTCAAAAATATCTGCAATGTCATTTATGAATATAAGAAAAAGTAGTGGACCTAGAATAGAACCTTGAGGAACACCTGTTTCAATTAGACATAAAGTAGAAAAAGAACTGTTGCAAAAAAAAACCCTGTTGGTATCTTTGTGACAAATAATTTTCTAACCATATATACAATTCACCTGAAATACCATAAGATTTTAACTTAGCCATAAGACCCTTATGCCATACTCTATCGAAAGCTTTCGATATGTCACAAAATACAATGCATGTGTGTTTTCTTTCCTCAAGCGCAATTCATATTTGGTGATAAATATCAATGAGTTGGTACACTGTAGAATGACCATGCATAAAACCAGACTGATACCTATAAAATAAATTATTTTCTATAAAATAATTATACAGAAGTTTAAAAAATCACTCTTTCAAAAACTTTACCAACAGTAGATAGTAATGAAATTGATCTATATTTCGATTGAGAATGTCTATTAATGTCTATTTGTAAAGACCATGACAATTGACAAGTCTACCAGAACAAAATAGGGTCATTATGTATTTAACATGCGATTCAACCCTGTAACACTGTTGTTGATCATGTTATATAAAACTAATTTGCAACTCATTGCCTCATTATTTGACAACAGGTGACTGGTCGCAATCATGGGGTCAATTAACACTGATTAGTGGTCTTTCGGACTGTCAGAGAAGTACTTGGTCGTAATGCTGAAGCGACCAATACAAAGTCATAAAGAAAAGTAAGGGGACTAAAGAAAAGTACCAGTAATAGCGGGCTGGTCGAAATTTTGAGTTGGTCCTTAAATGAGGTTTCACTGTACGTACTTTGTACATGTTCAGTTTTAAATTCAATAATTTTTTTTGCTCTGTGCATAAAACAGTCCGAAATGCGCTAAAATTAAATTACCGCTAAAATAAATATATGTACAGTATTCTGTAGAATATATTGTATGTATACCTGTTCATGCGTATTTTCAGTAGTTCCAGTTTCGTCCGCGTAGTCATAAAATACAGGTTCAGCACAATACCTCTGAAGGGTGGCCAACGTACATCCCTGTTCTCGGAAACAACACTCTTCCACGACTCCCTGGTCAGCAGAACGTTTGAAACCATCGGGTAACGTCCCGTCTCGTTTGATATTGTGTAAGCCTGCAACAAAGCGCTTTAAAGTATAAATAAAATATTGATCTGTGTTTTTTTTGTACGAGAACATTAAATGTTATCTGAGGGCGTAGACTAATATCATTATTAACCCCTGTTTTTTCAACATTGTCTGCATATTATCTTTGTTGAAACTATGTTTACGATAAACATTTTTGTCGAAATTAGTGTAATCAATACAGACATGATTTACTGATTTATAATGAAACAAGCTAGATTGTGATAAAGAATTCAACACAGCATAGATCCAAACAACATATATATCAACACAGCAGAGATCCAAACAACATATATACCAACACAGCATACAGCTAAACAACATATATACCAACACAGCATACAGCTAAACAACAGATATATCAACACAGCATAGACCCAAACAACTATATATCTCTCCACACCAGTTAGTCACTGCATACTTTGGTTTGTTTGTTTTGGTTTAAAGTCCTATTAACAGCCAGGATCATTTAAGGACGTGCCAGGTTTTGGAGGTGGAGGAAAGCCGGAGTACCCGGAGAAAAACCACCGGCCTACGGTCAGTACCTGGCAACTGCCCCACGTAGGTTTCGAACTCGCAACCCAGAGGTGGAGGGCTAGTGATAAAGTGTCGGGACACCTTAACCACTCGGCCACCGCGGCCCCTCACTACATAAAATAGATCTATGCCTTACATATGTTTAAAAAATAGCATGATAAAATACATACAAATTGTATTGCGCTGAATTCGTGATAGATACTGATCAGATATTAAACTGTAGTAGCAGAGAGATATAGAATGGATATAGAAAATAAATACCATCAGCCACGAACACACCCAACTTATTTTTAAGGCACGGCATAAATTTTAGGTCTTATTCTGGTACACACGATGATATCCAGAAGGATAAAGCATTTATTTATCATAGAGCCATGACGTCTTCGAAAGCATTATATCATAAAAAAGCAACAACCACAACATGTGTTCCTTCCCCCACAAGCAATGAAGTGATCTGATGGCAATAACAAAGTTTCCTGCAATCATCTCAGAAATTCACAAACAGTTAAGTTAATAACGTATTTTGCTTGGCTATCTGAAGGCTATTTTATTCAATTGTATGACATTTCCTCAGCCCCCACCCCTGTCGCTTCGTTCGCCCACGTGCCACCTCCACATAAAGGGGTGTAGTATGGGAGATGACAGAGTTCCTATTTCCTTACCATAAATCGTTATCCCTCGGGAACATTTCCAACAGATTTATTACAACGACTAGCATGTGAAAGTTCAGGGCCCACGCAAGCGTTTCAAAGATCTCGTTTTCTCTGGCTAATTGACGCCCCTTAGGCAAAGAGACGTAACCTTCTCCTCCCCGGAGAGAAACTTAAGACTTAGTATAATGGAATTCACAATAGTCTGACCAAATCCCATGGAACCTTTCAATCCATGAAGTACTTGAAGCGTCTTTAAATGATTATTAACAAACTATTATTATCCAACTACTGTATAGTTGCTTTTATTCACGGGGGATTTAATTTCGCTATATTCGCGGTCGAGGTAATGTCCGCGAAATTAAATACCCGTGAATATTTTTCACCTTGTGATAAGTGACAACTATGACAATGAATAATAAACAATCTTGATTAAAAGCATATTGTTAAGCAGAACATGACATCGTAAGTATACATGTAGTTTCTACTGTTTCACGATATCATATTAGAGTCGCATAAAATGTGTACATCGTAAGTATAATTTCTACTATTTCCCTATATGGTATTAAAAGTCACATAAAATATTATAATACGCGAAATTTTCTCCCCGCGAAATAGTCCTGAACAGAAAAACGCGAAATTTTCACCCCGCGAAATTAAACAACTATACAGTATCCGCTTCCCCCTTCCCTCCCCCTTTTTCCCCTAGAATCGCATGCCCTAATATAGAATTGATCTTACCTGATCGCTTGTTGAATGAACCATTGCATACAAGACTTAACGTATCGGCCAGTTGCTCCCCACACATCCGTTGGTTGCTTCCGTGTATCACCGTGATCACCGATAACAGAATAATTAGGGTCGCTTGTGCCATTCTTTTACTGGCCTGTAACAAAAGATAAAGACAATGGTCAGGTGTGCTACGAAAATAGACACAATGAAAAATGTAACATTCCCTTAGTGGGTTGTAACACCAAATAAAGACAATGGCCAGGTGAGTTTCGAAAATAAGCAGAATTAAAATGTAACATTCCTTTAATGGGTTGTAACACACACAAAAAACGGTAATGGTCAGGTGAGTTTCGAAAATTGATAGAATTAAAATATAAGTTTCCCTTACTGGGTTGTAACAAAAAAACAAAAAACAAAACAAAACGGCAATGCTCAGGTGAGTTACGAAAACAGGCATAATTAAAATGGAAGATTTCTTTACTGGGCTGTAACACAAGATAAAGACAATGGCCAGGTGAGTTACGAAAATAGGCAGAATTAAAATGTAACATTCCCTTACTGGGTTGTAACACACAAAAAACGGCAATGGCCAGGTGAGTTACGAAAATAGGCAGAATTAGAATGTCTTCTACTATTAATGAAAAGTAATTAATATTTTTCAGCAAATACACAAATAACAATGGAAAATGTATTTTGAGAGAATATATGAATCAGTACTACACCAAGGTCGATTGCATACGATACTGTTTTCGAAAGATACCACCTTCACCAATATTGAGCTTTGACTATTTGGCACAAACCCATTTAAGATTTCAATACGATTGATTATTTCAACGTTCAGTAGGGTTAAGGAATCACCACCATTGTACCATTAAAAGAGCAATGCACCACGAGAATAATTACACTGATACTTCAGATTTTCATCAAATCAAATGTTTAAACATCTCGTCTCCCCTTCAAAAGAAAAATGCTTCCAGTTTCAACTCTACTGTATAAATGCTAGACACTTTAAGACTACCGGTGCATGTACTGTTAACGAATTATTTTGGCGTTCTCAGATTTTAGCTAAGATAAAATTACCGCTAAAAAGGTACGTTTACATTGCTCGTTTTAAAACCATTGACTTAAACGTATTTCATTTGCTTCAAAGGTATAAAGGATTGGTCACAAGTTATTGCAGCATTACTAAGTCCCTCTCCGCAATGCATACTATATAAACTGAAAATAGCATGATATGATCAAAATGAATACCATGTCTTACATATAATTCAACAAAAACAAAATATGTATATCATATCATCATACCGAAACCTTTGGCTGGATTTCAACATCATTTTGCATACTTCTAAAAATGTTGGGTGTTTTCATCTACCTGCAGATTTTCATTTCCTTGGAGCAATGACAACCTCCATCGTTACGCACGTTAAAGGTAAGCATTAATAAACCTCAAACCACAAGTTGATCTAAGGTAAGGTATTAATATAGACAAAAGCTACAATCATCATCCTATTCTTACCCGTTTTCGCCGTTAGATTACTTATTTACATATATATTGGTGTTGTCTGGGTTTAATCAACAAAGTCATAAGTTCGTTAATCAGTTATTATTATTATAATCTTACAAATGTTATTACTATTTATTTTCTGATAATTAACATCCAGGCAGCACTGTGTTTACAACGAGCTCTCTGTAATTACTATAATGAGGAACAAACAAGATTGACTAGTTGCTGGTAAATATATATATAACGACAAGGCACATTTTGCTGATTAGCACGGTTTTGTAATAATTTCTTGTCAACACTATTCACAGAATATTACCTATAGTTCACAGGTGGTCCAATTAGCAACAGGCAGGAGTAATTGGTACCATTGTCATTATGATCATGTTAATACGACGGAATATGAAAATGCTCTTATTTCGAGACAATTATGAGTATGTTTGCTACGTGACTAATTTAAGCATTGAACTATTACCAAATGGTAGTATACAGTCGATATGAATACAATTTGGGTGACAGATAACTAGAATGTCACCCATTAGGTCGACATGAAATATTTCAAAGTATCTGGCGGCCATCGTTTAACCTACAACACCTGGAACTGTATTCCTACACTGACCGAATCACTGTAAATTTAGTATACAGTCTGATGAATACAATTTAGTTTACTAACGACATACAGACAAATGCAACACAGAATATAAATATTTCATATATGACTCTTTATATATTGCAGATTATTTTTATTGCAAAAGTTGTGGCGTCGTTTACAGACACTTAACGAGCAAAATCAGTTAGCACTACAACACACACGATTAACACTCGTTATCATACTTAACTTCCAAAAATATCAAATCAATACGTACAGGCTTACACAGTAGCATATAAATAGGTACATTTATATAAATCATGATTATTTAATTTAAAGGGGCAATCCTTCATTTGAATAAAGTTTAGGTCGTCACAATTAAACTTACTGGAAAATATGTATTTTTTTCCAAGTAGTAAACGTTATAATCTCTACATTAATATGGCAGTTTTACTCTCAAGATAAACCAAAGTTCTTCGAGTATTAAGTCCTGAAAATTCTTAATTCGACCCGAAGTATCACTAATTACCGCAAATTACGTTATTATTATACGATACGCGTTTTCCTGTACATTTCGGTGTTTATTTCATTACTTGTAGGCACAAACAAGCATATAGTAGTCGTTCGGACATAGATTTCATCAATAGAAATTGTACATGTTTCTGATGTCCAACGAAGAAATACCCCTTTAAGAAAAAAAGATGAAATTTGATAATCGATTTACTAGTTTATTAGATAATGAAATTACATATCGGTATTATTGTAGATACCCTGTTATAGGTCCTCGTTGTTTTCCTTCAGCTGCCTTGCAACAAAATAAGAGAGAGAGAGAGAGAGAGAGAGAGAGAGAGAGAGAGAGAGAGAGAGAGAGAGAGAGAGAGAGAGGGGGGGGGGGGGGAGAGGAGAGAGGGGAAATAAATAGATGTTTCATTTAGTTGAGTATAAGTAATCATTGATAATCAATTGAATAAACAATTCGATAATCCATTCCTATGCATATAGCAGAAGTATACACCATTCATTAAATATCTTTTGAGATATTGAACGAGTATGTCAGAATATCGATATTTTCACGAAATAATCGGCAAGTTTCAATGAGGTAAATACAACGGTCCGCTCAGATTGGTCAAAAACGTAAAACATATTTTCACTTATCATCGCTGCAATAAATTACTTAATTACATTTTTACCAGTAAAATAATTCATTCTGTAACGGTGACAAGTGAAAAATATCACTTTTTTTTCTGATAGTTTCCACTAGTGGTTTGACCAATCAGAACACTGCTTACAGCTTACAAACGACCATATTGAAACTTAAAAGCTGACCAGGTACAATTTGCGTTAAAAATGCAATTAACAGAATATCTGCTGCGCACTCGTGAAAAATATGAACATAATTATTAGCCACACTCGTGAAATATATTTGGTATTACAGAAGACATTGTTAGATATCCTTTAGATATTTCACTGTCAAAAATGCAATGAATGTATATATTCCATATACTTACATGTAGTATACTTATAATATCTTAAGCATACTATATTCAGATTAGTTTGTTTCATGATGTATTTCCACAACGTAATGCATATTATGTTTCTTTCTAATTGATTTCAAAAGTAATTTAACATATTGCGGTTTATGTTTTCATTGATTGTCAGTTATTCCAATAACTTTTCAAGAAGTCTTTTGGTAATGTTTTGATAAGAGAGTATCGTTACCTACGGGCCCAAAGCAAATGTAACGTACACAATAAAATTATATTCTAACTGATAATTGAAACTGCATGATGCAACTGGTATTTCATGTCTGTAAAAGGGCCAAATTTAAAGACAGGGCAAATACAAAACACTATGCAGTTTATTATATTATATACAACAAACATTAAACGCTCTAAATTAATTAATTAATAAACGCAGACATAACAATTCATTGACGAACTGATGTGATATTTACTTGTCCCTATCATGACTAAGTACGTTATCAAATATATATTTCTATCACATCGTCACAATACTTCATCCGTATTAACGATATTTTTTAAAGTTCTTAGTCCTAGAAAATTATCGGATATATTTCAGATACAATGTAATCATACTTTACCCTAGAATGTCTATACATATCAAATATATCTACAAAAGAGCCGATATGCTCATGCTCTGAACAACTAGATAAACACAGAGTCGCCCTTACCGTTTACATTGTAATACCGTCTATGACTGCATAGCATTGTTCTCTGTCCATAGTCGCCTTCCTCTGGCCGTGTCAACCTCTAACACTGGACACGCGAGGTCTGGGGTACAATATTATACAGATTCCACTTTAATCCAGTTCAATCTCACCACCTGGGTCTAAGTGATGATTGTCTCTAACTATGTGATGACGTCATGTCCTGATATTATTCTAGTGGTGGCCAATGGTCTCACAAGTAACCCGCTGCCTGTGTTGAATTCCATATCCGTCACGCGTATTGATTAATATTAGTTTAGGTGGTAAAACATATTAATATTGAGTTAATTAATTGTCCTTTTGTCTAAAGCGGTTAATGGGGAGGAAGGAGTGTTTGGCAATAAAATTCACCATGAGAACTTTAAATACTGTATATAATACAGTTATTTGTTAAAGACATGTGGCCATTATACATAGATAGTTGTTATATTCACGTAGACGCTATAGACAGGTAGTTGCTATATGCATGATGTCGTAATATGAAGGAAGTCGTTTTAGTAATGTGGCCGTTATAGACAGGTACAATGTAGTTGTACACATATGACCGTTATAGACAGGTGTTGGTATGCATATGGTCGTTATGAACATGTAGTATATGTATACATGTGGCCGTTATCGACAGGTAGTTGTTAATACCTTTGACCGTTATAGACAAATTTTATATACATTTAACCGTTATAGACAGGTAGTTGTTATACACATATGGCCGTACTATACAGGTAGTTGCATTAGTCAGGTGATTTTTTCATAGTCTTGTAGTCTTAAAGAAGTCGTAGCTATAGACATGTTGTGGGTGGAGATACCTGGTCGTTAAAGAGAGGTAATAGTGGTAGACTCGGCACTTATATACAAGTGGTTGCTATATACAGGTGGCGGGCACAATTAACGTGTAATTAAAAGAGCAGAGCAAATTAGGCGCTAAAACAGATTAATTGATCTCCATATTTAATGTCGCCGACAAAACAATTAGTATTTCCCTACAGACCTTATAGTCACTGATTCAAAGATCTGTATCATTATTGTAAGCTAACACCTTTATTCTACTATCGAGTAGCGATCGTAATATCGCCCACGCATATTAACATTAAAGGACACACGGCAGTACACATATCGATTTCTTGATCAACTTTTACTGAACACATTTAATAAACGCTATCAATTATTAACAATGAAGATTTATTTTTGTGAAATTCAAATAAATCACCATGAACATTACAAGAAAACACTAGAACTCTCGAATATACATCGACTATTTTCGGAAATTTTGTTATCGAGCTAATTTGACCATCACTGAAGCAGTTTTAGATATTATGAACACTTAGCATTTAGGCAATATGCTGTTCAATTACGGTAGCCTTACAAAACACTGAAATTTGCCACTTATATGCTTTCACATTTATTAATGTATTATATATAGTTACATTTTATTCAAGCATTGATGTGATTTTTTTTTTTTTTTAGTTTCATTGGGATATAATTAATTTTCCATTGTCTGTACGCAGAATGCGGCTTTCTGATTGGTTGAGATTTATTTTCATACCACTATGAAAAAAATTCCGAGAATGGCGCGAAAAATGTGACGTCACAATACGAAAATTGACGTTGCGTATTGATTTAAGAAAAATAATCCAATATAAAACCAGTAAATTGTACATAAAACATGTTTTAAATTAGAAAATTACTTACAAAAATTAAAAATAAGCGTTGATGTCAGTTATTTTTTAGTTTCTACGCGGATCCATACAGTTGACATCAATGCTTAAATGAAATCAAATATTTGTTTGCAAAATTTTGCAAGCAAATTGTTTTCATACCTCTAAGAAATAATTGACATGTCAACGCTTACAATTTATTTTTGAAATTGATTCTTAAAATTGAAACATGCTTTATGTTCAATTTAACTGATCTTCTAAGGGTTCTCTTTCACAAATCAATACGCAACGTCAATGGCCGCATTGTGACGTCAGATTTTTCGCGCCATTTGCGGATTTTTTTGATTTTTTTTTATAGAGGTATGAACCAATCTTAAAGCCGCATTCTGTGAACAAGCAATTAATTATAAACATATCAGACAGTAGTGGCATTAAAAAAATACCGTAATTGTAACTGTTCTATTAGGGTATTGTAGTTTTAACCTGTACACCAACACATGTAGCCCGAGTTTTTTTTTCTGACCCGAGCACTAAAAACCAAAACAAACAAAAATTACTACCTTACAGGATTTTTTGAATAAGATTCTTTCAATTTAAACATAATTTTCAACAATAATAACATTATGAAATTTCATCAAAATTGTTAAGTGCAAAGGTAGACTACGAACCAACGATTACAAAGAACTTAATACAAATCTGAGAACAAGGAACAGTAATCTATTGTAAAATATCTCTCTGAAATGGACACCCACAAAAAAAGTGTCACCGAGCAGACGATAGTTGAGCTAGTTTGAATCACATAGGCTTTTATGAAACATTTGAAATATTGTTACAAAATCAATGAAATATCATATATTTCATAACGTCCTTGATGGAATGGTAGAATTACATTCAAATACGATTATATAATATGCTCAACATTACAATGACTTTTTGTTTGTTTGTTGTTTTTTTTTTTTTTTTTTTACATAAGACAGCTGAGCTGTCGTTAGTCCAAAATAGTATTTTATGATTTACACAGGTTCGTCTGGCGTACTTTATATAATAGAGACAAAAATATTTGAAAGACTGCTCTGTTTTTTCCTTAACCATCGAACAAGATACTGCAGAGTTAGTTATAGTCGGGAGAGGGGGAAGACTATATTCGTAGTCATTGATTACAGTGCGAAAATTATTAACCAACAAAAATATAAAGATACACACGTATGTCAGTGTTTACTATATACATATGACTATATACATATGTAGTGTTTTTAGAAGATATGATTTCGCGAAACTAAAAACCCGTAAACTAAGTCCCTATCACCATCAGTAGACACACTTTAAACTTTAAATTAATATAAAACTTAGCGCAAAGCATAATCTAGAAAAAAAAATTCAAAAGAAAATCTTCATATCCCTATATTAGCGAATATATTGAGTTTAATATTCTATACATAAATCACACACTTACCTTTTGCTTCGTAAATGTCTCTAATAGTGTTCCTTTCAGCTGTATATAAAAATAACCAACCTCACCCAGTCGACGACACAACCCAATTTTCACCCAGGGGGCGCGACATTTCTCGACTATTACAATCATGCGAAACGAAACGCAAAGCTAGAAACCCTACACGGAAAGGATAGGTGTCAATTTCGTCTGAATTGTATACGTCATCTGTCGCGAGTTTCGTACATTAGAACTCATACAAATAAGTCTATGATTTCCATGATGATGTTTTATATCAACTCTCTGCTTAACAAGATATTTTTTGAGCTGGTGACAGAACAATGCATTATATAAAGGAAATTGTTCCTGTCGTATTAATGTAGATAAAAATTGAACGTATGCAAGTGAGAACAAATCAGAAATTTGAAGAAAAATGTTTTACTAACAATATTCTGTGTGTTCATTGCAAGGTATCGTATTAGCATGTACTCATGTTTATTTGTAGAGTTGATAACCTAATGACCCACTTTCATATTAATTAGGTTAGATTCGTGTATCATAAAATATCATTTTGTTAAAAGTACATTCGAAAGGATGCTCTGTTTTTTGCAGTGACAAATGTTCATTCAAAAGGAAATTTCAAAATGTTGCCACCTTTTTAACATTGACCATTGTTTATTCAACAGGAAAATTGAAAAAAAAATTTTCTCATTGACTGATTATCAATCAAAAGAATAATGCAAAATTCTGTTCTTTTATTTCTCATTGACTAAATAAATATTTAGTTATTTTTGCGACACCTAAATTACGCATTGTGTTCTGTAATAAGATTGTTGTTTTTAAGAAATAATAAAAAAAAAAAATAATAATCGTGGAGAATCAAACCTATCTTATTACATTACAAACTAATCATATCATATTTTTTCACAATCTGTTCCTCGCAGATGTACATAAAATTAAAAAAAAAAAGCAACAAAAAGTACCTACATTGTATATTAAAACGATCTATATTTTTGGGTTTTTGTCTGCTTGGATCACCGCCACGTGAACAGCAAGATATTTTTTGATACGGTGTCACCTTGTAGTAGTTGGTGACTATCTCACTAAACAACATACACGTATCATGCCATCCCGTTCAATTCTAGTGTCTTGCCCAAGGAAACACCCATATTAGCACAGACCGTCCCGTTTCTCAGCTTCCCGATAAACACAAACCGACACGGGTAGGGAGCGTCGAACTACACACCTCGGATCATCACCTGAGGTTACGTGGCCGGCGCTCTAATCGACTGAGCTATCATGGCCTCTTATTAAGACAAAACCGTTATTCTAAATTAGAATCGATAAGTGCAAACGCTAACGAAAACCCACCCAGTCAACAGATCCACCCATCGTTCCCTATAGGGGGGTGCTACATTTGTCGACTATTACAATCATGCGAAACGAAATACAAAGCTAGAAATTCTACACCTAAAGGAAAGGTGTCATTTTCGTCTGAATTGTATACGTCATAGGTCATGATTTCGGCTGAACTCTGTGTCATTCGAGAACCTAGACATGCAAAACTCTGTCTCTAATTAAACAGTATCCTAGAACTTGATACTACAATACACGTAAATAGAATATTTCATTAAGGTATTTTACACGAGGAAGCATTTCTCCCTAAGGTAAAAACGGCGAAAGGTTCCTGTGTCCTTTTTTTTTCTGGTTTGATTTAATGAAATTAAGTTGTCTCTTGTTTTTGATAGATGAAACGAAAAACATCCACTCTTCTAGAATATCTTTTGTATTAGCCCATATAATTTTTGCATTCTGAACACTAATATTCACCATTACAAACGTAGGAATGCTTTTTTTTCCCAGAATGGCAAGCGACAATGTTTGTGAACTACATTTTTATGTGTGTATCGTGACGCACACGATATGAAATGAGACTTTCTAGTTAACAGTATCTCTGTTGATTTGACTGGCATGACCTTTAACAGACTAATGCATGCCAATGTCCAACTACGACCTCTCTTGGCATACTTCGTTTTGCTTTCATACGATCGCAAACATCACATCGTCACATGACCCTAGTTTCACCAACGTTCCCCATCTGAAAGAAGTTCTTAAAGACAATACATCTCCATGCATATACCCAAAGCTACATACTTTATGCTATTACCCTTCTCTAAGCGTTTGATCTTTTAAACGTAACAATTACTTGCATCCTGGAGAAATTCCTTTGTGTCCTACCCCATAATTCTGTATATAACATTTAAGCGATCTTAAAGGGGCATTCCTTCATTCGGACATCAGAAACATACACCATATTTGTATTGATGAAATCTATGTCTAACCGATGAGTATAAATGAAAGTAACACCGAAATGTACATGAAAAAAGGCGTATACAAATACCGTATGCCTTTGCAGAATTAAAAAATATTCAGGACTTAATACTCCAAGAACTTTGGTTTATATTGAGTTAAACTGCCTTTTTAATGTAAAGATTATAACTTTTACTACTTGGAAAAAACACAAACTTTGCAGTAAGTTTAATTTTGACGACCTAAACTTTATTCAAACGAAGGAATGTCCCTTTAAGGTTTTTTTTTCAAAATTATCTTTCAAGTTCATCGGTAGGTGTAAATAAGATACTTGATAACACAAAACGTTCGTTGTGTATTTAACTTTTGTTGTTTGTGTGGTTACAATGGAACAATGATTATAATTACAATGAATATTGTTGTATGTATTGTTGTTACATTATTGTTGCATAGGTGGGATAACCTCGAGAGTTTATATCAACAACCTACGTTGAAAGCTCCAAACCGCGAAAGAAAATACACACGAACATTTCACGTTTTACAGTATAAGGATGTTATATGTGTTCGGTGCCACTTTAGAACAAGTGATTTCGTTTATAAATTGTTCATTCCGTGTGCGATATATGAAGCCAGACATGTTCGATGCATGTTGATATGCCTACATGTATAATAGTTCCATTGTCATCATCCTATAGTTCTCTTTTCGAGAAATAGTGTAGCGTTATTATCTTAAAATCATATTTTATTCTCTAGATTGTAACGTTCTATTAACAGCCAGGGTCATTTAAGGACGTGCCAGGTTTTAGAGGTGGAGGAAAGCCGGAGTACTCGGAGAAAAACCACCGGCCTGCGGTCAGTACCTGGCAACTGCCCCATGTAGGTTTCGAACCCAGAGGTGGAGGGCTAGTGTTGAAGTGTCGCGGCACCTTAACCACTCGGCCATCGCGGTCCCCTTTATTCTCTAGAACTCTCTATTCCCTATGTCCCTAATCATTATTTTTTGTTTCATGTGAGTCGTGGTTTTTTTTCTCTAGAACTCCAACGACTCGCAATGAAACAAAAAATAACGATTAGGGACATAAAACCAAACCTACTGCACTTTCACTCCACAAATCTGGAATCAACTCTTATATTGTTTTAATGTCCTTTCCGCGATCCAATGGTGCAATCAGAAACCCTCGTCATTTTCTACGAAACTAGTCGCAGACGGAGGCGAGGTGTTCCGATTGCCAATGGTGTTGACAGACGCCCCCACTAATATAAGACATGTACACTTTTGAAAGCACTATCGTAATAACCCTACATGTCCCGTATACAACGTTGTAAATTTATGTTTTCATTAGAGCTAGATTTATGTTGGTAGTGTGGGATGTTATAAAGAGAATATATGGACTTATATAGAAACCAGGTCCATAAACACAGAGACTGGGGATATTCCGAAGGCCGCGAAAAGTTTGGGAAACTCATAAAATGAATAGAAAGGTCTGTTTATGTATGTTGACATGAATGCCTGCATGGTCAGGTACGTCATAAAATTATCAGTATTTCGATATAGGTATGTATTTTCTATCCACATTGCGGCTTTGAAAAGTGCAGGAGTTCTGGTGTTAGCCGGCCCCATGTAAGATTTGTAAAAGCCGATAAAACATCAAAAGCTTTCGTATAAACAAATTGTAAAACGTAACCATCGCAATTGTTTATTCTCGTAAACAGTACAGTGCAGAGAAATTATGAATACAAACAAAATGATAACAATAATTAAACGGAAAAAAGCAGGATAGACATCAGTATTGTACAAAAATTCACATGAACAACAGAGGCGACATGTTCTGTTTTACCAAAATCCACTACAGGAATTTTTCCTATGTGAAAGGGTGATCGTGATATCACATGCATTCAGAGTTCGCGTTATTACGGTTTACGGCACAGCTGTCGACTACTGACGGAAGTATCAATAACACATGATATTTTGAGGGATGCGGATTTATGAAAATCGCGGCTTTAGGTAGGCCGACATCAAACTCTCATTTGGAGATACCTGTAATTTATTTTCTTGTTCGATACGAATTCAGACATTTTCGATATGTATATAGTAGTTTCGTAGTCAACATGCTAATTCTCATTTTAAGAACGTGACGTAACCTGGATTTGACCTAGATTTTGAAAGGCAGATGTCGTTGAGGAAGCAGAGGAGGCTTACCTGGAATACCTGGACTAATTATCCTATGTAATCTTATTTAGTCGCCATTTTATTGATTTTGAATTAGAAATACATTGTTGTTTGAATGTCGGTATTGGACAACATGGATAATTTTCAACCAAGTTCGGCATGTTAATACAAAGATGTATAAATGCAATAACAAATTCATGTTTCAATCCTACATGTTCCTGTATAAAAACCCATGTGTATTAACGTAACTTTAACGGTATCAAATCATGTCAACAAGATCAGGGAGGGGATATCCAAGTATAGCTGTAATAGATAACTATCACGAACTGGTGTTTTACGTAATATACTCCTAGATAAAGTAGAATTATACCCATGGTGCCAATCTCGGCGGCTTTTGATTTTGTTGCTAATTTTAATTTCTTCTAACATACGGAGTATTGTTAATTGGTATTTACATGGGAAATTTACATATGCGTGTTATAAACACACCAAACATCAATGAAATATCTATGAATGAAGTCAGGACGAGTGTTTGAAAAAATGAAAATACAAAGGAATTATACTAAAATAGCATTGTCTGCTTTTGACGGTACTTTGATCTGATAGTGTTACTCCGGGTGGAATAATACCCTCGCCGAGGGTACTTTTCCATCTCGAAACAACACTACACAATAACGGTGTTCCGATTTATCGAGTTCGCCCGTCGAGTTCAATGTTAAATTTTATTCACTTTAAGCCTTACGGCTCATAAGCATACTAAAAGATTACATCATATAATTTACAATCCTTAATATATAAGGGACCAACCAATCAATTGTTTTCCCATAGACTTTAGTGTTAACGTTTTGGAGTATTTCATTCAAATTCTTGAATTCAATATGACAATTATGGTTTATAGCAAAAGTTTAGGGTCTGATATATCACCTAATCGAGAAAAAAAGTTGGGTCCTTCAGCTCAAATTTTCTCCAGGGTAGCCATTTTGAAAATTGGTGAATTTCGCAGTAAAAATTCTCAAAAATCTTAAATGTTTACCTGTTAATTATTATTACCTGAACTTTTGGGGAAAAAATCAATCGGACTTACGAAATTTATATCAACATTTGTTATTGATAGTTACCTATCAGGCTACATATCTATTTTCTCGCTTCATAACATACTGGCCAATTAGTGGCTGCCAGTCATTTTATCCTTGGCTCAACTTTCTATACACAGGGGCTGTTTCAAAAATCTATTTTTTCAATTGGTTGGTTGTTCCCTATAATACAAATTAATGAAAGATGGATAGCATTAATATAATTACTTTACATATACAGTAGATCTATCAAAATATATCATATAGAAAATAAATATTACAGTAAGGTTACATATGTTATGACATTTCTGAGCGGCAATGTCGAATGGATAAGTGAGTGGAGTATGCGATAGTGTAGTCAGGGGATAGACGGCTATAATGTAGGTAAACTGTTATGAGTGAAAACAATATAAGCTAAAGCTGAGATCTAGAACGTGCTGTAAAGCACAATTTCAAGTACTTCCCTAAATTACAAAGCTCTTTCCTGTTACGTACAGACAACAGCTGGACAAGTTTATATGAAGATGGACGATTCCAGTAATACATTTTAATGAACTTCTTTCGATTATCTTTGTAGAATGGAAATATTAAAACAAAATAAAACTCATCCTCTACCTGGTTTTGGTTACAATTACCACATATTCTATTCGCCCTTGGAATATTGCGATACCTACCTTCTTCTAATAGAGCTGGTGAGATGACAGTCGAAATTTCGAAATAAATTTAAGATATAATCTGGAATAGACTTTGTTAACGACATTTCAACAAATTCATTTCTACCTTTAATAAAATTATCTATCACACTCTGCTTAAAACAATGTAAAAACACCCTTTCATTATCGACATAATAAGTAAACGAAACATCGCCGAAACCAGAAGACAGTAATAAATTTCCAACTTGACAACACTAATAACAGTTTCTGTGATTACAATCATACATTTCGTCATACATTGGCCCAAGAACACAAGTATGACTTGCTTGGAGTGTTTGACTAATGAATCAAGTAAGAAATATGTAACCGAGTTTCGTCAGAAATACCGAACATCGTGATAAACAAAAGAAAATTAACTGATTGGTATCACATGTGAGAGAAATTATCACAATCGGTCGCTTGATCGTCTGGATGACTGGAGCGGCGCAAAAGTTTAAATTCCAAAGAAAGATGATCAAAATCAGTCAATTTTAATCGATATTCGATTTGATAGACAAAACTGACGATCGATTAGAAAATTTCAACTGATTCCCTTTACAACTGTTAGACCATAATGCCCTCAAAGAACATCACACTTAACTTTTACCTTGATAATTACAATATTCAACTCAATGTCTCAGCCATTTTCGTCGTCTGCGTCAATATCAAAACAGTAACAGTGACGTCACAATATATTCATGTTCAATCTCGCGCCAACTTTTGCGGCGCAGGAGGAATGGGCACTATCGCTTCACAGTAACCATGTGTTTAGCCAATAGAAAGTCAGTATTTTGTCATGTGATGTATTGAACTTAATAACTTAATATATATTCTGAACGCAGGCAAAATTGCCTCTTTATTCAGATTGTAGTCCATAAAATATTTCAACAAAGATATATTAGTGTTTATGTTGTGACATCACTCCAAAATTTGTCCGGGCGGTTTTCGAAACTGATTGAATTTGTCACTTGAACTACATTTTCTTGTAAATAGTTCCAGCTGTCCATAATTCTTTGAGTGAACAAATATTTCCTCGTGTCCAGTCTATTTCTTGATTTATCTAGGCTGTGAATGTCCCCGCCCGGTCCTTCTCTTTTTTCTTTACTGCCAAAATCCGTGTGATGCTGTTTACTGATAGCCTCCCTTCAAGATTTTGAAAACCTCAATCATGTTGCCCCATTACGTCGATATAGTAACGACGGGAGTTTAAGGCGACGCAATCGTTCTTCATGCGAAATATCTTTCATTCCTGATAGTAATTTCGTAGCTCGGCGTTGAACGTTTTCAAGCAGATCAACGCCCTGTTGTTTGTATGGTTTCCACATGCATGTTCCATATTCCAAATGGGATCGAACTAAAGCCTTTTAGAGCAAGTAGAACGATTTTTATCCAAGTGTGTGTGTGCTCTTCTGGTGGCTCCAAGTATTCAGTTCGCTCTATTAGCGGATGTTTGTAAATGATTTCTACATTGAAGTTTATTATCGACAATTATTCCAAGGTCTTACTCTTCCATTTCCTCTGATAACGTTACTGTTGTTCTGACACCATCAACATCCCGATACAAATGTAAATTGTTGGATCTATTCCTCTTTCCTACATGTAAATACATTGTTTTGCATTTGTCCGGTGGAATTTTAGCAACTATGTATCCGACCATTCTTGTAAGTTGTCAAGGTCCCGCTGAAGATCTTAATTTACCCTGTGGTCATTATAAAAGTTTGTATCGTCAGTAAACAGTAAGGTTTTGGCATCGATGGCATCTGGCAGGTTATTGATGTACAGAAGTTGATGTTGATGTACTAGGATTTCATCGTTGAAGAATCGGGTATACCATTAAATCATTTATTTTTACTCTCGGGAACGGTTTTACAAAAGTTCACCTTTAAGAATCATCTACACTACAAGACTATCCCGACTCTTGAATAAGGCTCTAAAATGCCAAATCAAACGCTACAGCGATAAGCAAGAAGAAAATGTTAATGCTGTAATCAGAAAAAGACATATTACTGTCACTTTTAAAAATTAAATGTATTGTGATCACCATTGTCATTTTTGTCGTGAATACAGATAGGATTGATATTTTTGTTTTCAGCATTTTTTTTCATTATTTTCAAACTCTCTGTTGTCTATGGCTTTTCGCATCAATTCTTGATTATTTGTACACCTGCAATCACGATTTCCAGGCATGACCTTTAAAGAGGCAAATGAAATACACAGAAAACAAAACCGCTGATTAAATTCCAGGACACCAACTACTAATTAATCAAACTTGTTGTGTTTAAATTAATAATACATACACTCGCGAGTCACCACTATCACTAATGTCGAAAATACAAAAAACAACATTGAAATTACGATATGTAAGCATTAACGCAGTGTTTTTTTTCCAGTTAAATCGTTAAAGTGAGGCCAAAATATGAGATTTCATCAACAAAAATACTTCATTAATATTGAAAACGCGTCGAAAAAACAGGCACCTTCTGTTTCTTGGCGACATCCGACGAATAAATTTAGGTCAAGTCATCATTACATTGCAAGACCACTCGGAATGAACCGGCAAGTCTCATATCGCCGAAGGAAATAAATGTAACTGCAATGAAATCGATATATCCGTCATTAAACTTCGCTTAGGTGGTCTACAACCTGTCACTCTCGAAATTTTATGTTAGAAGATTCAGCCGAAATGTCAAGGACATACTTGAATATCGGATCATCTGCAGAATGTTGAAATCGTAACAACAGAAGGTTTTGAGAGATGCAGGTTTATGAAGACAATGGGGAAGTTATATGGTCGATATCATGACCTCATATGGTAATATTCTATTTACTTATCCTATTTAACGGGCCGCGGTGACCGAGTGGTTAAGGTGTCCTGACACTTTATCACTAGCTCTCCATCTTTGGGTTGCGAGTCCGAAACCCACTTAGGGCAGTTACCTAGCTGGTACTGACCATAGGCCGGTGGTGTTTTCTCCGGCTTCTCCGGCTTTCCTTTACCTCCAAAACCTGGCACGTCCTTAAATGACCTTGGCTGTTAATAGGACGTTAAGAAATGAAATATAATGAATGAACTTATCCGATATCAAGTAAGACATGTTCTCATTTTAACAGTTAACATAACCCAGATTTGAACTAGATTTGAATGGCGGGTGTCGTCAATGAATCAGAAGACGCTTACACTACCGGAACCCATGGTCTTTTCATTTTAGTACTTGTGCAAGGATCGTCTTTCAAACCTATATTTTTGTTCATATTTAGCCCTCGTTTTATCGATGTTGCGTTTGGATTATGTTTTTGTCATTATGTCGGTATTCTTTGTTGTATTTTGTGAATGTAAGGTTGTTACAACTGAGAAATGAAACATTTAAAAAAATAGCACTGAAACTAAACTACAATCATGCAAATAATATGTAAAATGTGATTTACGCTTTAGACAAGATTAAGATAAGCGGTTGACATAGAAACTATGAAATGTAAAGACACTAAGTTATATATTTTTTAAAAGTCTACCAAATCATGGATATACATATTTTTTTCTTATCGACCTGGTTCATAGATTCTGTAATAAATAAAGAAAATACATCATATCTGGAGCAAAACTGAACGTCTTGACAAGGTATTTGTTACGAGGTCTGATATTGCCTTGGGCAAATTCAGCGTCGTGTTACAGTTAGAAAAAGCAGACCAAGTCATGAATTTTAGGTTTTTCGAATCGACCTGGTCCATAGATTCTGTAATAAATAAAGAAAATAACCATATCTGGAGCAAAATTGAACGTCTTGACAAGGTATTTGTAACGAGGTCTGATAATGTCTTCGACAAATCCAGCGTCGTGTTATAGTAAATGAAAGTCGACCAAGTCATGGATTTATTATTTTTTTCTTTCGATCTAGTCCATAGATTCTGTAATAAATGAAGACAATACACCACGATATATCTGGAGCAAAATTGAACGTCTTGACAAGGTATTTCGTAACGAGGTCTGATAATGTCTTTGAGATATTCAGCGTCGTGTTACAGTAAGAAAAAGGCGACCAGGTCGAAACCCATAAAATATTCTATTAATTTTAAATCCAATCGTTTCACGATACAAACCTGAGCAAATATCATCTTCACTCTAATACAGAGCAATATCGCCAATATGAAATATCATATGAAGAGAACAAAGGATACCAGAATGAAGAAGGATAGTTAAAGATAACGGCGAAAGGCGAGACTACTCGAAAACATTCCATATATACAGTGTATATGGATTGTTTGATTCATCTCAAAAAAAAATTATTTTTCAAAGAGGAGTCCCCATTCTCGTACCTTTTAATGCCACCTTAGACATCTTACATCGCAAAATTGAAATCCCAGTTGTGGCATCGCAAAACGTCATACGATGAGCGATCAATGTCTGCACAAATCAAAATATGTACAATGTTACGGTTTCTGATGAGGCTGAGCCATTTCTAACACATTAACGAATACTTTATATAAACTATAAATAAACATCTGATATATACTACCCGGTAGATCTAATATAAAGAGATTCATAAAAGGTCACACATTACGACTTATTTCTTCCAACAACGCTGAAACCAGGAAAACTAATTACATTTAATTATCTAATTATACATAAATGAAGCAACAAGAGGCTCAGACGACCCGCATTGGTTATTTTGATTTTCCAGTATTACGGCAAATATTCATCGCAATAATGCAAAGCTTGTCAGTTTTAGACGCTCAATGTCACACATTTGGAACAACGCCTTCCCTTTAAAGAACATTTGGTTTTCTGGTTCCCAACATTCAAAGAGAACAAAGTGTTCATCTATTTCATGTATTGAATTTTTTTCTGTCCTCATTAAATCTACATACATTGTATACAGCACTGTGCTGTAGACTCTCAATTCTAAAAAGTATCTTAAGGATTTATTACGATTTCCCCTATCGGGTCCTGCACCTGTGGAGGAGAAGCGGAACATCATTCAGGCAATATTTTATCAAAATCCTGTTACCCAATCAGAAGGATTTTAGCCAAATTTAGCCACTAACTATTAGGCTCCACCGGGAGTAAGATCGTCTACTTGTATAAATGAAATAGTCCCTTCAAGCCCTAAAACCAATGATGCTCCAGACGACGATTGGTCAAAATCCTATCAACCTTTCATTACAAGTAGCTTTAAAAAAAAAAAAAAAAAAAAGTTGACGGACAAACGGACCGAATGACTGACGTCTGAACGAAGAGTGACGGAGGCCGGAAAACTGGATAAGGTCGCTTATTTGGGCTAAGAAAAATAAATGCCGGAATTGAAATGTCAGTTTTGAGTCGAAATGCCTCACTCGCCCAGAACAACCTCTTTGAGTAAGGAAGGCTTATTAACCCTATTGTGATTACATAGAATTCGCCAAAATCTTGATGTATGCATTCAACACACATCTTGTAAATCTATATATAAATATATTTACGAATCTTGACATTAAGTTACAATAACTCTCGCATAGTTATTTGAAGTAAAGCCGATATACATACATGTACAGTATTTATCTTTATACTTTTTACGTGTTTTTTTTTTATGAAAAAACTTGTTTTTACTGCAATGAAATTTGTAATGAAATCGTCTCAGATTAAGGATATATAAATTCAGATTTCGATAAAGTTTAAACTTGTTAAGTTGAAATTTAGCAGATTTTGTAAACTTTTTATAAATATATTCTTCTTTAAATATTTTATTATGAAATTTACCGAATATTTTCGAAAACGCTGTTTTTCTGTCAACACAATTATCACTAAACATTAAAAATGTAACAGAACAAAAACAAACAATAGCATTGTAGTCTATTCTGATTAACGGAATTACAGGTGAGATAATGGCAGCTTACCTGTAGGTGAGATAGACAGCTCACACCACACCATCGGGAAAGGTCGATAGACACAGGCATTTTAACCATCAGTAGTCACACGGTATAAGGTTTTACTGAAATATATACGCCTGACAATATCTTAACATATTAAAATTTACAAGCGCCACACTTTTACGGAATAGTATAAATAGCCTATATACAACACTTACCTATAACTTTTAATAAATACGACATTGGTGTTGTTAGGTTTAGGGCGTTCGTATTATTCTTTAAAAATATCAAATGAACAAACGTCCTATTAGATTTTAAGCTAAAGAGCACCACAGAATCAGTATCTATTGTACAGTTGTACATGTGTTAAAGAAGAAGAAACATTCCATGCTTTTCTCTTAATTTAAAAGACGAATAACAATCATATTTTGAGATTGTAGATTGTTTTTAGTTGCCCTTTGTCGAATTTTTCATCATATTTTGCATTTGACGGAAAATTTTACCTAAATACTTATGCATTTTTTTTTTTTTTTTTTTGAGATCAGGGGTAAAACACAACCCTCGATGATGTTGGATCTGGTAACTTTAATAAAAAAGGACTTCCATACAAGCCCCTTAATGCCATGTCAAAGTCATCGTATACGTAAAGTCCACCGAGTAAACTAAAGAAAATTGCATATAACGAGATCGATTTCCATTAAATTCATTTATCAGAAAAACCGTTCACAGCAACCCCCTCGATTTATTATTTTTTTTATACTGATTAAACAGAATGCTTTATGCGTTATGCTACCAATTATAAGCAAACCTCGATTTGATATGTTGTGAGCCTAATATTGAAAGATTTGAATTTTGCTAGACATATTGTATTATTATTTAAACATAATCCCCTTCAGTATCTAAACACTTTTGCTAGAGGTGTTTAAGGGCACCAATGCCACTTTTATAGAACTCCTGTTTCTTGGCTGTTCAAAGAGACATCCACTGCATGAATGACGTCATCATCCGACTGAAAGTGTGTGCCTGAAATAGCTGTTTTCTGTTTTGGAAATATATGAAAGTCTGATCAGGTGAATAAGGCGGATGCTCAATCAATTTAAAGCCACAATCGTGAATGGCAGCCATGACAATGACAGACTTGTGAACAGGAGCATTGTCCTGTTGGAATAACACACCTTTAGTGAGCTTTCCGCGGCGCTTAAGTTTAATATTTTCCCGTAACTGCCGCAGAAGTAAAGCAAAGTTTGTGCCATTGTTTCTTTTGGAGGTAATCTACCAGCAGAATACCATCTGCATCCCAGAAAACCAAGGCCATAACCTTCCCAGCTGATGGAACAGTTTCTGCCTTCTTTAGCGGCGGAGCCAGGGTTCTGCCATTGCTTCGATTGTTGTTTGGTCTCGGGGGGGGGGGGGGGGGGGGAGAAAGTTGACAGGATCGTACTCAGACTAGCACGCGATAATATGCGCCTTGTGTCCTTCTGATCAACTGTCATAAGTCTTAGTACCCACTGGGCCAAAAGCTTTCTCATTGCAAGGTCCTCGGTCAGAATGGAATCTACTCTTTCCTAGCTAAATATCTTTCTGTGACTTGTCTGTCAGTCACAATAATAGCATGACCTTATGGATATCCTTAGATGTTAAACCTTTTTTGTGCAAATATTGGATCACTGCTCTTTCACCGATTTTGTCCATTTTGCAAAAGCTGCTTGTCTTGTTTACTTTAGAGTGCTACTTTGTCGATATAAACTAACCAAATTAGACCTTTGGTTTGGTTCGGTTCGGTTTATTTTATTTAACGTCCTATTAACAGCCAGGGTCATTTAAGGACATGCCTGGTTTTGGAGGTGGAGGAAAGCCGGAGTACCCGGAGAAAAACCACCGGCCTACAGTCAGTACCTGGCAACTGTCCCACGTGGGTTTTGAACTCGCAACCCAGAGGTGGAGGGCTAGTGATAACGTGTCGGAGACCAGTCCTTGAGTACATGACACTATATAGTCAGAGAATAGTAGTACTTAAAAAGAACATCCTTGAGTACCTCCTTCAATACGAGGCTCACAGCATATCGATCATCTCTCGCATTCTGCGTTTTCTTGAGAAGTCGGAAATTCAAATTTCCGGGTTCACTTTAAGGTGGAAGTATCCTTGTAGTAGTTGTTGATTAACTCACTGAACAAAATACGGGAGGCTCGTCACATGCCATTCAGTTCTTTTCTTCCCCAAGGACACAACTAGGACAAGGGTATGAACGAACTACGTACCTCGGATCTTCAGCCGATATTATGTGGCCGGCGCTCTAACGGACTGAGCTATCGCAGTTCAAGCGGAAATCTAAAAGTAAGTTTTGGTATGTTTGGGCTGGAAAAAGTAAGGTACTACTTGATAATTACATGTAGTATGTACATGTATTTACAAAAAATTCGTGAACCACCCGTCATCCATTGAAAGTCTCTTTCCTTTCACGTTTCCTAATGCATTAATATACATGTATTTATATATATATATAGCATGTCCCTAATAATGTCCTAATGATTGCAACATATGAGTTTTTAATAAATTCAAATTAATTTAGATTTTTAAATGTTCAAATTCTTAATACAGTGTATTTAGAAAACCATTTATCGACTATCTCCACTGCTTGTGGTCCACAAACAGATTTCTCTTACGCACAAAAAGGTATGGGCCAAGTTTATGCTACATTCCTTAGATTAAGGAAGTTCCTTAACAGGCGATTTTTAATGGAAAGCATTAAAAAATTTAAGGAGGGTTCCTTAATGATTCACATTCGAGACACAACTACACTTCACGTTTGAGACACATATACACTTCACGTTTGAGACACATATACACTTCACGTTTGAGACACAACTACACTTCACATCTGAGACACAACTACACTTCACATCTGTGACACAACTACACTTCACATCTGTGACACAACTACACTTCACATCTGAGACACAACTACACTTCACATCTGTGACACAACTACACTTCACATCTGTGACACATATACACTTCACATCTGTGACACATATACACTTCACATCTGTGACACATATACACTTCACATCTGAGACACATTTACACTTCACGTTTGAGACACAGCTACACTTCACATCTGAGACAAATGAACAATTCACATTTGAGACACATTTACACTTCACGTTTGAGACACATTTACACTTCACATCTGAGACACAACTACACTTCACATTTGAGACACATATACACTTCACATTTGAGACACATATACACTTCACATTTGAGACACATATACACTTCACATCTGTGACACAACTACACTTCACATCTGAGACACAACTACACTTCACATATGTGACACAACTACACTTCACATCTGAGACACAACTACACTTCACGTTTGAGATACATGTACACTTCACATCTGTGACACAACTACACTTCACATCTGAGACACAACTACACTTCACGTTTGAAATACATGTACACTTCACATTTTAGACACATTTACACTTCACAATTGAGACACAACTACACTTCACATATGTGCCACAACTACACTTCACATTTGAGACACAACTACACTTCACGTTTGAGACACAACTACACTTCACATCTGAGACACATATACACTTCACATCTGTGACACAACTACACTTCACATTTGAGACACAACTACACTTCACGTTTGAGACACAACTACACTTCACATTTGAGACACATATACACTTCACATCTGTGACACAACTACACTTCACATCTGAGACACATGTACAATTCACAATTGAGACACATTTACACTTCACATCTGAGACACAACTACACTTCACGTTTGAGATACATGTACACTTCACATCTGAGACACAACTACACTTCACATTTGAGACACATATACACTTCACATCTGAGACACATATACACTTCACATTTGAGACACATATACACTTCACATTTGAGACACAACTACACTTCACAATTGAGACACAACTACACTTCACATCTGTGACACAACTACACTTCACATCTGAGACACATGTACAATTCACAATTGAGACACATTTACACTTCACATCTGAGACACAACTACACTTCACGTTTGAGATACATGTACACTTCACATCTGAGACACAACTACACTTCACATTTGAGACACATATACACTTCACATCTGAGACACATATACACTTCACATTTGAGACACATATACACTTCACATTTGAGACACATATACACTTCACGTTTGAGATACATGTACACTTCACATCTGAGACACAACTACACTTCACATTTGAGACACAACTACATTTCACATCTGAGACACATATACACTTCACATCTGTGACACAACTACACTTCACAATTGAGACACAACTACACTTCACATCTGAGACACAACTACACTTCACATCTGAGACACAACTACACTTCACATCTGTGACACAACTACACTTCACATCTGAGACACAACTACACTTCACATCTGTGACACAACTACACTTCACATTTGAGACACAACTACACTTCACATTTGAGGCACAACTACACTTCACATCTGTGACACAACTACACTTCACATCTGAGACACATTTACACTTCACAATTGAGACACATATACACTTCACGTTTGAGACACAACTACACTTCACATCTGTGACACAACTACACTTCACATCTGTGACACAACTACACTTCACATCTGAGACACAACTACACTTCACATCTGAGACACATATACACTTCACGTTTGAGACACATGTACACTTCACATTTGAGACACAACTACACTTCACATCTGTGACACAACTACACTTCACATTTGAGACACAACTACACTTCATATCTGTGACACAACTACACTTCACATCTGAGACACATATACACTTCACATCTGAGACACATATACACTTCACATCTGAGACACATATACACTTCACATCTGAGAAACATGTACACTTCATATCTGAGACACAACTACACTTCACATCTGAGACACAACTACACTTCACATCTGTGACACAACTACACTTCACATCTGTGACACAACTACACTTCACATCTGAGACACATATACACTTCACATCTGAGACACATGTACACTTCACATCTGAGAAACATGTACACTTCACATCTGTGACACAACTACACTTCACATCTGAGACACAACTACACTTCACATCTGTGACACAACTACACTTCACATCTGAGACACATATACACTTCACATCTGAGACACATATACACTTCACATCTGAGAAACATGTACACTTCACAATTGAGACACAACTACACTTCACATCTGTGACACAACTACACTTCACATCTGTGACACAACTACACTTCACATCTGTGACACAACTACACTTCACGTTTGAGGCACATGTACACTTCACCTCTGTGACACAACTACACTTCACATCTGAGACACATGTACACTTCACATCTGAGACACATATACACTTCACGTTTGAGACACATGTACACTTCACATCTGAGACACAACTACACTTCACATCTGAGACACAACTACACTTCACGTTTGAGACACATATACACTTCACGTTTGAGACACATATACACTTCACGTTTGAGACACAACTACACTTCACGTTTGAGACACATATACACTTCACGTTTGAGACACATATACACTTCACATCTGAGACACATATACACTTCACGTTTGAGACACATATACACTTCACATTTGAGACACATGTACACTTCACATCTGAGACACAACTACACTTCACATTTGAGACACATACACACTTCACGTTTGAGACACATGTACACTTCACGTTTGAGACACAACTACACTTCACGTGTGAGACACATATACACTTCACATCTGAGACACATATACACTTCACGTTTGAGACACAACTACACTTCACATTTGAGACGAATGCACACTTCACGTTTGAGACACATGTACACTTATCATTTGAGGCACATTTACCCTCGATTAAAATAGACCCATTGGGTCTTACTATCTACCATCATCCGCTACCTACATTCGCACGATCTCCAGAGGGTCTATAAATACTTCAGTTTTTATTGCTAGATTATCAAAGAGATAAACACTGGAATAATTTCTCATCAAAATAGTATTTAATGAGAAGACAAAAGAAACAACGTATGTCATCAGACTAGCTGACATTTCAAATGGATGTAAAAACCAGGAAATGGTCTATAAAATCTTCATCAAAGTCCTCATCTTGCAGGCAGCATGTTCATATAACGGCAACATATATACATATATATATAGAAAAAAAGGAACAAAACGGTACCATCGGTTTCAGATAGCACACTGCCCCTGTCTTGGAATTTTGAAGAACTTCCGATTACATACACAAAATATATTCCCACAGTTATTTTAAGCAACTTTCATCAGAGTTGATCTACGTATGTGTTTGCTCTTAAGGAATTTTACCAGAAAAAAGTTGGCTTTCTAGTGAATCACATTTACACTTCACATCTAAGACTCATGTACACTACACAATTTAGACACACACATACACTTCACATTTGAGACACATTTACACTACACATGTACACTACACATTTACACTACACATGTACACTACACATGTACACTACACATTTACACTACACATTTACACTACACATGTACACTACACATTTACACTACACATTTACACTACACATTTACACTACAAATTTACACTACACACGTACATTACACATTTACACTACACATGTACATTACACATTTACACTACACATTTACACATTTACACTACACTTCCCAAGTCATACCGTGTATGTAATTAAGCCAAACTTTTATCGTATCTTATGTTGGTTGCGGTGACATGCAATTCTGCGAATGTTGTTTGATTCAATACTGTTACGCCCTCCGTCTGAATGACACAGGAAACTCGCACATAAGTGAAGGAACGGTCTGAACGATGAATCAGGACATATCAACGTACTTAGTTTAGCAGAGAAGCAATCATAATGCGATGTGTGAAATTTAATTGATTATACAATTTTTCATAAGATTTGTGTTTTAATGTTTCTTCTCCGTAATCTCCACCTCTCCGCCTCATCACCCAATCTAGTCCTCGTTTGCCCTCGTGCCGTCGTCTCTAATTAACGCCATCTTCTCTGTATATCCCAAAGAGGAAACTAATACAACTCCAAACTGCAATCTTGTTTGTCTGTCTGTCTGTTTATTTGTTTGTTTGTTCGTTCATTTGTTTGTTCGTTCATTTGTTTGTTTGATCGTTTTTTTGTTGTTTGTTTGTTTATTTGTTTGTTTGTTTATTTGTTTGTTTGTTTATTTGTTTGTTTATTTGTTTGTTTATTTGTTTGTTTGTTTATTTGTTTACTTACTTATTCATCTATATTTTTTATCTAATTATTTGTTTATCAATTTATTTATTTATTTATTTATTTATTTATTCATTTGTTTGTTTGTTTGTTTAGGATTTTACATCCTCGTAAAAGAGAGTGCCGTATGACCATGGCATCATCTGATCCGACTATTCATTAGAGACACACTTATCCACTCTATATACAACTACACTCCTCTTTCAAGACTTCCTTAGGGAGTGTCTTTATTCCCTAATTTTAAGAGCTTTTTTTTCCAAACAGGTCAAACAAGGTAGGAATATATAGTCATTGAACTAAACTTGATAAACTAAATGTTTATTTTCATATTAAGAGAGTGTCCTCGCTTGGTTTTACCTAGATTGACACTGCAGCTGAACCAGAAATGGTTTCTCCTTCCTTATATTAGTTGCGACAATGACAATGATGATGATGATGATGATGATGATATTAAGACGCGGCGGCGGTGGCGGCGGCGGAGGAGGAGGAGGAGGAGGAGGTCCGGCTGATTCTACAGTACATTCGGACTACCTCCAAACGGTCTATAAATAAACTTTAATACTTAAATAAACCAAAATTAGGCTATCCTATCGAGAGAATACTCCTATTTTTTTTTATTGCCGGATTATCAAAGAGATAAACACTGGAATAATTTCTCATCAAGATAGTATTTAATGAGAAGACAAAAGAAACAACGTATGTCATCAGGCTTGCTGACATTTTAAATGGATGTAAAAACCGTGAAACGGTCTATAAAAATGGATATATTCGCCAAAGTGATCATCTTTCAGGCATTGTGTTCATATAACGTATGGCGAAAAGAAACAAAGCGATGTCGTCGGTTTCAGATAGCCGCTGGAAATTAGTGTCGAATGTTGCCGATTTCTACACCGTCCTTGTATTGGAATTTGTTTCTTCCTCATCTTATTAAGACAAAGGTGATGTTACATTTTCAATAAACAGGGGTCCCTTTTTCGTTAAGTTTCTGTGACGTCAATCATTAATCTTCCGGTTCTAAATTAATAATTCCTTTGTCAAAACAACAATTTACAGACTAGAAACAATTGCAACAAGGAACATATGTACCAAAACAAGATAAAATTTCGACATTTCAACGCTCAAGCTAAAACAAGTCAAAATGCAGTGTGACGTCAGCAGCAGCGTTTTAATAACACCAAGGATTTATAGCCATTTCATCATTTTAGTCGAGAAATGATATATTATCTGTTGGATAATTATAGTCTCTAGAATAGGTATACCCGATCACGGTATGATGGAACCTGATATATATCTACAGTGTGTATAATATCTATTGTTATTAACATCCACGACGCATGCGCTGTAGGGATAGTTTATTGAAAGGTTTTTCCTTAATTTTGTGTTACATATCAGAGAAAGAGGGCAAAGAAGGGATGGAGTAAAGTAGGGAAGAAGAAGGAGAAGAAGAAGAAGAAGAAAAAGAAGAAGAAGAAGAAGAAGTAAAGAGGGAAGGGAGGAGAGAATGGAAAGAGAGAAAAAAGGAGGAAATAAAACAGTGGAGCTAAACGCGAAATGGAAAGATCGAGAATGGAGAGAACGAGTAAAGAATGAAGCAGTGAGTGAAAAATGGAAGGATAAAAGAAGGAGGAGGAAGTAAAACTGGGGAGTAAAGAAATGAGAAAGGTGGTAAAATGAGAGGAGTAAAACGGGAGGACGTTCATGTAGAAAAGAAGGGTGTGAAACAGAATGGATGCAAGGAGAAAAGAAGGGTGTGAAACAGAATGGATGTAAGGAGAAAAGAAGGGTGTGAAACAGAATGGATGTAAGGAGAAAAGAAGGGAAGAAGTAAAGAATAGTTACATTTTGGTATCATATATGAATCATTCGCCTAGGAAAGTTTGACCCCGCTGTATTGAACAAGAATGATCACCAAGTATGGCTGCAGATTCTTCCGATTAATTTTATTTCTATGGCGACGTAGCGACGCCTGGAGGGGGCAGGAGGGGGGAGGGGGCAAGAGGGGACAGGAGGGGGAGGAGGGAGAGGGGTAGGTACATATAAAGTTAAATGACTGCAGGGTCGTGGTTCCAATTCTTCCCGACACAGACGGCACAAGTTATTCTGATGGATATTCGAATCTTTCTACTTGTACTAAATGTTCATCACATCCCGTGCAAAGTTTCATTCTCCTGGGTCTCTCTGTTTCCTTCTACATGTATTATATCCGTTTCGCATGTGCCGCCCGGATCGGGAAGGATCAGAAACACGACCTATACATGTTTGGAATGAATTAAATTATACTTAAAATTAGAAAAAAAAACGTTTATATATTATACTGATAAATGGAGCATTTTGGATTAAGCTTTTTTTTTTAATTATAGGAAAATAGCATGAAAAGAATGGGTACAAACCTTACATCGACATCATATTTAAAACAGAACATTGATGTACCTCGTACAAACCCTTCATCGAGACCATATTTAAAATAACACATTGATGTACCTCGTACAAACCCTTCACCGACTTCATATTTAAAATAACACATTGATGTACCTCGTACAAACCCCCTCACCGACACCATATTTAAAATAACACATTGATGTACCTCGTACAAACCCCCTCACCAACACATATCTAAAATAACACATTGATGTACCTCGTACAAACCCCCTCACCAACACATATCTAAAATAACACATTGATGTACCTCGTTCAAACCCCCTCACCAACACATATCTAAAATAACACATTGATGTACCTCGTACAAACCCTTCACCGACACATATCTAAAATAACACATTGATGTACCTCGTGCAAACCCACTCACCAACACATATCTAAAATAACACATTGATGTACCTCGTACAAACCCCCTCACCAACACATATCTGAAATAACACATTGATGTACCTCGTACAAACCCCCTCACCAACACATATCTAAAATAACACATTGATGTACCTCGTACAAACCCCATCACCAACACATATCTAAAATAACACATTGATGTACCTCGTACAAACCCCCTCACCAACACATATCTAAAATAACACATTGATGTACCTCGTACAAACCCTTCACCGACACATATCTAAAATAACACATTGATGTACCTCGTACAAACCCACTCACCGACACATATCTAAAATAACACATTGATGTACCTCGTACAAACCCCCTCACCAACACATATCTAAAATAATACATTGATGTACCTCGTACAAACCCCTCACCGACACCATATCTAAAATAACACATTGATGTACCTCGTACAAACCCCCTCACCAACACATATCTAAAATAATACATTGATGTACCTCGTACAAACCCCCTCACCAACACATATCTAAAATAACACATTGATGTACCTCGTACAAACCCCCTCACCAACACATATCTAAAATAACACATTGATGTACCTCGTACAAACCCCCTCACCGACACATATCTAAAATAACACATTGATGTACCTCGTACAAACCCCCTCACCAACACATATCTAAAATAATACATTGATGTACCTCGTACAAACCCCCTCACCAACACATATCTAAAATAACACATTGATGTACCTCGTACAAACCCCCTCACCAACACATATCTAAAATAATACATTGATGTACCTCGTACAAACCCCCTCACCAACACATATCTAAAATAACACATTGATGTACCTCGTACAAACCCTTCACCGACACATATCTAAAATAACACATTGATGTACCTCGTGCAAACCCACTCACCAACACATATCTAAAATAACACATTGATGTACCTCGTGCAAACCCACTCACCAACACATATCTAAAATAACACATTGATGTACCTCGTACAAACCCCCTCACCAACACATATCTAAAATAATACATTGATGTACCTCGTACAAACCCCTCACCGACACCATATCTAAAATAACACATTGATGTACCTCGTACAAACCCCCTCACCGACACCATATCTAAAATAACACATTGATGTACCTCGTACAAACCCCCTCACCAACACATATCTAAAATAATACATTGATGTACCTCGTACAAACCCACTCACCAACACATATCTAAAATAACACATTGATGTACCTCGTACAAACCCTTCACCAACACATATCTAAAATAATACATTGATGTACCTCGTACAAACCCCTCACCGACACCATATCTAAAATAACACATTGATGTACCTCGTACAAACCCCTCACCGACACCATATCTAAAATAACACATTGATGTACCTCGTACAAACCCCCTCACCAACACATATCTAAAATAACACATTGATGTACCTCGTACAAACCCCTCACCGACACCATATCTAAAATAACACATTGATGTACCTCGTACAAACCCCCTCACCAACACATATCTAAAATAACACATTGATGTACCTCGTACAAACCCCCTCACCAACACATATCTAAAATAACACATTGATGTACCTCGTGCAAACCCCTCACCGACACCATATCTAAAATAACACATTGATGTACCTCGTACAAACCCTTCACCGACACATATCTAAAATAACACATTGATGTACCTCGTACAAACCCCCTCACCAACACATATCTAAAATAACACATTGATGTACCTCGTGCAAACCCCTCACCGACACCATATCTAAAATAACACATTGATGTACCTCGTACAAACCCCCTCACCGACACATATCTAAAATAACACATTGATGTACCTCGTACAAACCCCCCACCGACACCATATCTAAAATACCCCATTAATGTACCTCGTACAAACCCCCTCACCAACACATATCTAAAATAACACATTGATGTACCTCGTACAAACCCCCTCACCAACACATATCTAAAATAACACATTGATGTACCTCGTACAAACCCCCTCACCAACACATATCTAAAATAATACATTGATGTACCTCGTACAAACCCCCTCACCAACACATATCTAAAATAACACATTGATGTACCTCGTACAAACCCTTCACCGACACCATATCTAAAATAACACATTGATGTACCTCGTACAAACCCCTCACCGACACCATATCTAAAATAACACATTGATGTACCTCGTACAAACCCCTCACCGACACCATATCTAAAATAACACATTGATGTACCTCGTACAAACCCCCTCACCGACACATATCTAAAATAACACATTGATGTTCCTCGTACAAACCCTTCACCGACACCATATTTACAAAGTGGACGATAGCTTATCTCGCGCACTGCGTATAATACATACATATATATATATAAAGAAAATCATCTTAAGACGCCCGGTGCAGATGTTTTCTTCCACCGAGTTTGACGTCATAAAACGAATAAAAAAATCAAATAAATAAAAACTCTGTTTCGATCCCTACAAAAGATTCAAATACTTATATCAGCGGAAAATGAATATAGCAAATTTGCAATCATTCGGGATCGTTTTCTAGAGAGTAACAGGCGCGGATCCAGGAATTTGAACAGGGGGGGGGGGGGGGGGGGGGGGGGGGGTCCAGAAATTTAGTGGTAATGCGAGATTTTTGGGGATCTTGGGGCCAAAATTTCGGAAAATGAAATGATTATAGCTAATTTTGCAATCTTTCGGGGATATTTTTCAAGGGGGGGGGGGGGGGGGGGGGGGGGGGGGGGCGGGTTTGTATGAGTTTCTCTGTTGACAAACACCGGTAGTGAGTAAGTTGCACGAATCCATCGATGCATTCAAAGTTATATCTGACGTGACTTTCATGTGCGAGAATAATATCTAAAGTTTGTAACTTTCTCGTGTAGGGAAAGTTATTGACTTTTCGTTAGTACACCATATTTATAAAGTCAACATGGATTAAAACAAAAATATATATTCAGCTTCAACCAGTTTCGGCCATATTATTTTTCGATTTGATTAAAACATGTTTCATTTGCATCAATATATACAAAAGGATTGGGCAAAGGCATTCAAATTTATATGAAGCCATTTCCCAATTATATATGTTTTTAGATCTATCCACAAATGACAATCACAACATGAGAGCATCGCGAGCATACATTAGTTAAAATTAATTTCATTACTTTCTGTTAAATTAAGATATGAACAGGATCCATTTTCATTATTTTCTTGTTTAGGAGCAGCAGAGATATCCTCAAGAAATATGACAAAACCATCTTTATCTTTCCCAGGTTTTTGGGTCGTCAAGGGCATTTTTAAGGCTATATAAAAAATCCTCCAAAAAAAAGGGGGGGGGGGGGGGGGAGGGGGGGGTCCTTACAGCGATGTTATCAACATTTGAAGAACATTTATATTTGTAAAAATATGTCTGAAATGTCCATTGTTACTTGTGGGGAGTATTTGATTAACATTACATTCTGTGATGCCCTTTGTAATTCTCACAGTTGTGTTTCATTCTCGGACGAATTAACAAATAACTTAAGAGAAAGTATTACCAATATTTCAAATTTGCCACGTCGAGTGCAGATTAAGTAAATTTTCAGCAATGATTTGAAACTTTCTACACTGAATTAAAAGTGATTCTAAATTATTGAATTTTGAGATAATCGGGTTGGTGAGGTTATGGAACACGTTTTCTCTCTCTATCATAGTTTTAAAGCCATTTTTTTGTGATGTATACTGTCACTAACCTGACCCTCTGTTTGAAAATGTGACATCACAAGGACCTGACATAAATTGTTTGACATATGGTGGCTGTCATTTATGACTTTGAAGACGCTTACCTTTAAGAACACATGGTCTCACTATTCCAGAATCATTATCAAGTCGTTGTGAATCATTGCGTTTGGATAACGACTGAGTTTTGAAGATTACATCTATGATTTGTGACATTATTATACATACTGGATGGATCTGTCGTTTCCAAAACAGAAGGCATCATTCCCGAAGTACGTTGCTTCATGTTTTACAATTAAAAATCAATTGAGCAATATTAATATTAATGTATTATAATTATTATATTTTTATATATCATTAATATGTAAATGTGTGATCACTCTACTCCCAATCCGGATTTCCGTTACCGCTTTCCTTCTTCATCAGTACTCTTTTATATAAACACAAAATGGCTGCGCCCATGAGCTTTCTTATTTCGCCAGAAGAAGAAATTTATATTTAGATGTAATGATGTGATCTAAAGAATGACAAGTAGTGTATCTCGTCTTAACAAATAAGATAACAGATATGCTTTAGTCTGATTGTGGGAATTTATCGAACAATCAAAAATGGCTGAAAAAATGAAGGACGCATTCGAGTTCGTAATCGTCGGTGGAGGGATTGCAGGAGTGAGCTGTGCTGAAATGGTTTGTTGTTTTCGCAATATTTTGTCCTTTTTTCTGTCTAAATAAACAGTCGAATGACTTATTTAAGTTACAATTATTTCATACGCTCTGATGATTTAGAATTTTGCTGATAAATTTGTATCGATTCCACAATACAATCTGTCGTCTGCTCCAGAGTCTACAGTCTCCATTTCACTTGACATTTTAGACTTTTGCAGAATTACTATTAGCTATTACAGTATACCCTCTTAGTGCACTACAATAAAGTTAAAATGGCTACATTAACTGTATGTTTATCAATATTATATGCACAGTAAAATGTCTGAAAAATCAATTAGGCTAGAAAATACACAGAGCACTTATAATTGTAGACAAATGTAGAGCATAGGTGCTTATATATAATTAGCACGTTTATAAGTCCAAGACCGATTATAGACTAATATATCTCTATATATTAGTCTATAATCGGTCTTGAACTTATAAACGTGCTAAGCACCTACATTTGTATGTGTAGAGCATACATTAATATTGTTCCACACTTCTCTGCATGATCTAGTCCTATAACATATATAGCTTTGAAGGTTCATACAGTTTTGTTATTTGTCAAACCTTGAAGATTGACAAAAATGTTAGATATCTGATAATAAACTTCAAATCACGATACAATTCAAACCTTCAATGGCGAATATATGTTAACCTATAATAGGATTACTACATGATCAACATATCCTGTTTGAATTTTATTCATGTTTATTGCACATGTACATCTATCTTGCTATGAACACTGATATGAGATTTGGTTAAAACACATTTTTTAATTGTTAAATAGCCTAATTGGTTATTAATCATTGTTTCAGCTGTCGTCTCAGTGTCCTGATGTTGAAATTCTACTCGTTACTGCCTCCCCACTCATCAAAGCCATCACGAACTACAAAAAGGTAAATCTTGTTACTGTGTGTGGAGTTAATGCTATAGCACAACCAGTAAGCACTAACATTCCATCTGTCTGATGCTGTGTCCCGTGTGGGAATTGTTCACCTCTGATTAATGAAAAACCAGATTACCAGATATGGGCTTATTATCATACATGGCTTAATATCAGCTAGGGCCAATATACCGTATTTGACCTAATAAGGGCGCAGGGCGCAGGTAATTGACAGTGGGGGCGCCCTTATTAAGATTAGGTATTCTGAAGTTTTATGAAATAGATTATACCTTATAGCAGAATACCCAAGGCTATGGAAACGGTAAAATATTCAGTCATAAAAATATTCCAGATGAAGATATCCATTCATTATCATATATTAAGCTTAAACATCACTTGAATACTCCTGTAAACTTGTAAACCATGCCAGCTGATCTTTAGACCAGAGAACGTGTGCTCCACCATTTATGTTCAAATGGAACTCTTTTGTGTTCTATTTATAGACACAGGTGATTTCCCAGATCATATCAGACATCGTTTTCTTTGACCTAATAATTGATTTACAATGTCTTTTACTAGCTTTCTGTTCTGAACAAAAGTTATTTATCAACAAGAATGAAGTCTTTTACTTTATCTTCAAATAAAGATGGTAAGTTATTATTTGTAGGTGTGTTTAGTTTCGGGTGCTCTTTGCACTGACATGTCATCTGTAGGAATAGACAAAATGTGGCGAAAACTCATGTTCCAGTTACTTAATTTGCTGAAGAAAATTGAACACATAAAGTAGCAAAACATTTCACATGAATAATTACTTTTGAACACCATTTTGACACTCAGTCAAAGATTTATTTTCTTGAAAAAACGTATCGGGCGTCCTTATTAGGTCAAATACGGTATTCATTATTGCTTGATAGAATTAAATAAAGTTGTATTTATAGTTATTTTTAAAAAAAAAAAGTAAAAATAGGAAGAATTTAAAATCAGTGGAGACTCTGTTTCCCAGTTATAGATAATACTTACTTAATATTACAGATATCTAAAACATTGGAAGAATTTGATGTAGAGGAACGACCTTGGATGTCAGTACAGCAGGACTGTCCCAATGTCAAGGTCATTCAGACAGAGGTCACGGCACTGGATGCTGAAGAACATGTATGTTTATACTTGTTACACATTTGATATATACACTTTCCTTCATTTTTATTTGTGATGTAACTAGTTATGCTTCATATTATGCCAGGAAATTCAAAAATATGTATCTTAGCATTTTTATCCAAAATAACAACTTTAATAACTGAAATGAAATTTTGCCTCTTGATGAATTACCTTTTTACTTAAAAGCATTTTATGGCTATAAAAATGATCAGTTTGGTACATGTCATCTCTAAATTGTGTCTGATATACATGTTCACAGCATATTTTAGTGATTATGATAGAGAGAGAGTTTTGAAAAATATTTTAGAAATAGTTATTAATAAGTTGATTTCAAAATATTTCAGTTTAAATTTGTATTCCTAGTTTCTTTTGTCATCAGTATTTCAGACATTTATATATTAATCAGCCACAGTACAACATGTACCCGCTAGGAAATTTGGTCATAAGCTGAGGTTTTTTTTAGGATAGTTACTAGAAATTGTTTGTTTTTGTTTGTAGATGGTAACAGTGCGTGATGGACAGACGTTTCACTACAAACAACTCTGTATTTGTTCCGGAGGCCGACCTAAGGTATTGGAATGATAAATCTGTCAATAAATATTTTGACTATCTGTTTTGTGTAAAATTTCCCAGGGCATATCTTCATAATAATCATGGGGTGGCCGGATGGTACAGTGGTAACACACTTGCCTTTCACCTAGGCGGCATGGGTTTGATTCCCCGATCGGATTTGAAAAGGTATTGGGTCACCTGCCCGACCACCTGGGTTTTCCCCAGGTACTCCAGTTTCCTCCCACAGTAAGATGTCTCGCGTGCTTCCATCCGGGCCAACAAGCGTGATTGATATAAGTTAATATAACTTGTTTCGCAATTGTTGTAAAATAAATAAAGTTTACATTAATTAATAATGATCATGTGAAATATACAGCTTTAAAACATTGTAACAAAAATTTATACAGATAATTTCTTCAGAATACCAGAATATCAATACAGCTGTTTTCGATGCAATGAAACTTTGTTATTTCAAGCTCAAACACTCTGCTTAACTCAAAGTACAAACTCAGTTCTGACAATAAAAATTCTATATAACATATCTACTTGGTTACCATGGATACTCGGATATATCTCAAAGTGTTCTCGGGAGCGTTGATAGCTATAGCTCATTTGGTTAGAGAGCCAGCCATGTAACCTCTGGTGGAGATCCGAGATGCTTGATTTAACACTCCCTATATACCTGTGTTTATGTTTCCTTGAAACAGACAAGTCTGTGCTGTGTTGGTTGTGTCCTTGGGCAAGACACTTTACCTTTATTACTCTGGATGGCACGTGACAGGCCTCCTGTATGCTGTTCAGTGAGCTAGTCACCAACTACTACAAGGAGACCCCTGCCTCAAAATGAGTCTAGCTTTGCACAGGGCAATAAACCAAAGATTTCTCATGGCACCACTGACTTGGAGATAATGATATTTGACTGTATTTGTATTAAGGTCAAAAAATATTTTTGTGATATCCCTGTTGAATCTGTTTTTTTTCCTTTTAGGTCATTGCAAAGGACAACCAATATGTTCTGGGTATTCGTGATACACAAAGTGTCAAGGTAAGAGGAGGACAACTGTGATGTCATCATGTATTGTTACATAATAAGTTTGTATACATAAGTTCCTTGGCCCAGTTGTTCAAAGGGTACGTGATTAGCTTAATCACTTGATAAGTGAAAAATATCATTTCTCCTTTACTTCAAAACCTGTGTGTGTGTGTATTCCTGAAAGTAGACAGGTAGGAGGAGACTGACCAGTGATATAATCTAATAAAATTCTGTCAAGCTAGTTTTACAAGAAATGATTTTATCAGGATTTTTAAAATTGGTGTTAAACTGTATTTAGCCTATAATCACCTTTTTAACATCTGGGTTCTTGAGATTGACAACTTAGACAATCAATTTCAAAGTCAGTTCATCCTTATTAGGTCTGAAATTTTACAGAGGTTTTTAGCATCTATTGGTATAGCATTTCTGAGAGATACATGTAGGACCTAATGCAGAAAACTTTACCCAACCCCAAACTCCAGTTACGGAACACTAGCCAATATGTGGTAGTTGTACCTATGATCCAAAACCTGCCTTCACATGTTCACTTGCAAGAAAACAATGTTATTTAAGAAATAATTAACGATGATTCGTGTACTGTTGCAGGATATACAACGAGGACGAGGATATTTTGCAATTAAATTGATAAACGAAGGCCGCAGGCCTGAGTTATTAATTAAAATTGCAAAATATCCGAGTCCGAGTTGTGTATCCTGCAACAATACATGAGTCAAAGTTGATTATTTCTATTCTACCATGTACTGTTTAGTTCTGAGATCTACCTCTTTCTAATAGAAAAACGGCAAAGAAACCCCGGGAAAACCTTGTAATTTATTTCTTGAGTATTGCATTATTTTGCTGAAAAAATATACATTTCTTTACAGGCACTATAGTACTACAATCAAGAACATCTATCATATAGCATTGATTTTGAAAATTTAAAAAAAAAGGGGATGAAAAAAAAAGGCGGCCTTCGTAGGATTCAAACTCGCATCGTGATAAAACGATAAGAGACTAACCCATTAGCCCACTCGGCTACAGTAACCGTATTACCAATGGGTGAATATTAGATACATAACATTGTAACAGCTGTGACTCACGAGCGTGTATTATTGACACGAGTGTGTATTATTGGAAAATAATACATGGTTTTAAACCAATCAAAACTGGCGTTGCATAGCAAACATGGTAGAATTATTAACAATGTATAAATATTGTTTTTGTTGACTACAATATGCATGCTTAAACAGTCTATCATTGATTGATATCAAAATTTTGTGATATTGTGTATTGGATAGTTAATATGCTATTTATTGTTTTAATTCAATATCAGTTGTCACACTAGAAATAAAATGTTGTTTCTCCTTTTTTTGCAGGAGTTTCAGAAACATCTACACCAAGCCCGTAGAATATTGGTTGTAGGAAATGGAGGGATCGCAACAGAACTTGTGTAGGTTAAACCGTACAGGGGTAGATAGCAAAATTTCTTTTTTTCCAGAACGAGGCTTGAATCATAATGTCCAGATATTCAAAAATCTAATCCTCGGGTGTGAGATTTCTTTGTCTGCATCACTCATGAAGACTGGTCAGCTCATGCCTGTCGTACCTTTTGCATTCCAATAAGAATGTAAATGCATATTATTTCAATGCTCCAAAAGAAACGTACTTTTTACTGTTGAGCCACTGTTTATGTATCGGCCCCTTGCAATTGGCTAATTGCAGGCTAAATGCAACAAATTTTCCCTCTAACTTTGAGAATTCGGCAGATGACATCACAATGAATATGTGATGTCACATATGATTGTCTTGGAAGCGAAAAACATATATTGTCCAAGTGGAAATTCTTCTGTGTTATAAAAAAAGAAATTTCAAATTCTCATAAATACAAGTTATATGTGATAAACAGAACCTTACACTCTTGGCTGTGTAATATTGAATCGATTAAACTTGTTCAATAAATTCCATAATGAATAGCCACTCAAGTAAGATCCTCTGTTTATGAAATTTAATCTACAAGTTCTAAATTTAAATTATTAGGGCTCATCATGTACACGAACAATTTTTCTAATAATCAATTCCCCCAATTAGTATGAATGTGGATTTATATGACCACTGTGACTGATTAAAATTTTAGTTGTCGAGTTTAAATGATCAAGGGTCATGCTTGACCACTTATGAAATAGAAAGTTTGTGTACAAGATATCTTACGAACCCTTATAGATTTAGTTCATGTTCACACCATCACATTACACCATGAAGGTCTACACCTGATTTAGGTTTTGGTGGCCATTGGTCAAGGAGAAGGTATTTAAAGTCATACTTGACCACTTTTGAAATGAAAAGTTTGTGTGCTGGAGATATATATCTCATGAACCCCTGACAACAGATTTCATTTTCATTCAACCCATAGCATGGTCTGTTCTATACTTCGAACAGAGGACCAATTCCCCTTAACCTCAAATAATAACTCCAACACTCAAATACATTGCCTGTGCCTGCGCGCCCCGGTGGAGCAGCATTTAATCAATAATTTTAAACATGTATATATATAGTACATCAACATAAATCATTATGCCTTCCTCACATAATCAAACACTCTCTAAAACATCCATAAAATGTCCAGGGTTAACAACCAGAGAGAAAACTTAATAATTAAGTCAAAAACTCTGGAAAACCTTTTGACGGTTACATCAATGGTATTTACTAGCAGTCTGAAAACATTCGGACAAAAATTTTTAAACTCAGCATATAAAATTTAAAACTTACATTCCATTCCGACTCTTACCACTTTTAAAATTTTAAACCATAAAACTGACCGTGAACTCTGAGGTCGCAGGCTAGAATGAGCTAACTCACCTGTACACCACACAACCTGCTCACACGTCATACAATTTACGTACAACTCATTTTCCCTCATCAATATTCATGAGTTACTTTCTCTCGTAACAAACAGACATACATGTACGTGCTTTGCTGCGAATCGCAGGAAATTTCTGTTACCTTCAAATTTTACACCTGAAGAGACATTGGTGTTCATCAGTCAGGGTTAAATGGTTTCATTCACATTTCATCACTAAAAGTGGTTACATGTACACTTACTGTAATCACAGGTACCATTTGATGATAATTGATAGATTTTCAATGGTTACTTCATTTGAAACCCTACGGCTCATAAGCATACAAATATATTAATATATAAACAATAGTGAATGATAATAGATACTTCATAATTATATCATCATTACGAAACATGATCTTACACATCGTATACAGTTGTTAAAAATTCAAAAATATATATTTTGAACAAGAAAAATTATGAAGATGGACAGCTCTTGTATATTCAAACTGAATTACCCAACTTGTCTCAAACAATACTATAATTATAAATGAGTTGGCAATATTTCTGAAAATTCGAGGCTCAATTAAGTATATATATAATTTAAAGAACAGGAGCTGTATCTAGTGGTATGTATATAATTATGTTATGCCTATGTAAAGACTAATAGAATCTATCATGGGTCTGTTCCGTGGACAGGGATATCCCAACCGGAGTGCAAGAGTTCGCAGAACAGACCCGTGATTGATTATTTTTCTCACTTACTTGCAACCTAACGTAAGTTTTTATGAAAGTTTTTCATCGCGCCATCTTCAATGCTCCTTGGAATGTGTGTCAAAATTTATGACGTCATCATTTACGACTTGGTTACTCAATGTAAAATGATGAAGTTACGTTATTGTGAGCAGCGTCATATTGCGCGTGCCGGTGTCATATAAAATATTGACCCCCCCATAAAATACTGACCCGAGTCGGTATTTCATGGGGATCACAATTTTATAGGACACCGGCTGTCTTTACCCCCCTGTGTATATATTATAAGATCGATTTATCTTTTCCCTAGCAACCACAAGATAACACTGTGAAGTAGATGAGAATATGCTATGTTCCAGGTATAAAGTTCAGGGCTGTGAGGTGATTTAATTGGGCTATCAAAGACAAATCTATATCTAGTGGTATACATTTAATTAATGAACAGTGGTTTTAATGCTGTTATAGTCGATATGGCAGCAAGATGTATGGTGGGCAAATGGCATGGGAACCCGTTAGGGTTCACATGCTACATTAACCCACCATACATCTTGCTGTCATATCGACTATAACAACATTAAAACCACTGTTCAATACTTATATTTTTTTATTGTCTTACCATTTTCGTTAACTTTGAAAAAAAACTAAACCAACACAAAAAAATCTCGCCTTTTTTAATGTCACATGACCCACTGGGTGTTATAGCCTGATCGAGGCACTGGGTGTTATAGGCGTATGGTGGCAACTGCCTCTTAGCATTGTGTCAATTTGGCAAATTCAGAGCAAATTTAAATATATTATTATGTTATGCCTATGTCAAGACTATATTATGTTCCAGGTATGAAGTTCAGGGTTGCGAGGTGGTCTGGGCCATCAAAGACAAGTCTATATCTAGTGCCTTCGTTGATGCTGGAGCGGCAGAGTTTTTCTTACCGAAACTTAATTCGGAGAAAGACGAGGGAAGCAAACCCTCAAAACGTCTTAAATATACCTCCGAAGGTGAGATGATGATTTTTTTATGCTCCTTGCAATAAAGATAGTAATGTACACCATTTCCAGATTGATCAGGAAAAACAAACAAAATGGCAGCATGCAACTTTCTAACTCTAGGATTGTAGAATTCAAGATTTTTATCGTTATTTCTAAGAAAGTCTGGAATGTTATCTGCGAATTTCGTTTGTATGATTCATAGTTCAACAATTTTGAGGCTGTTCATGAATAACAATGTTTCCTTGGAACAACTTCTTCTTGAGAACCATTAGCTCTATACTAACATGATATTTGTGATGTAACTTTTATGGAATGTTCAGAAGATTTATTTAAAGAAACTGCCTAAAAATACTTAGAAACTTCCCAAGCCAAGTTGGTAGGAAGCAGCTAGCTAATATCTTACCAGGGTGACATACTCCCTAGCCGAGTCTGTAGGAAGCAGCTAGTATCTTACCAGGGTGACATACTCCTGAGCCAAGTCTATAGGAAGCAACTAGTATCGTACCAGGGTGACATACTCCCTAGTCGAGTCTGTAGGAAGCAGCTAGTATCTTACCAGGGTGACATACTCCCTAGCCAAGTCTGTAGGAAGCAGCTAGTATCTTACCAGGGTGACATACTCCCTAGCCGAGTCTGTAGGAAGCAGCTAGTATCTTACCAGAGTGACATACTCCCTAACCGAGTCTGTAGGGATCAGCTAGTATCTTACCAGGGTGACATACTCCCTAGCCAAGTCTGTAAGAAGCAGCTAGTATCTTACCAGGGTGACATACTCCCTAGTCGAGTCTGTAGGAAGCAACTAGTATCTTACCAGGGTGACATACTCCCTAGCGGTGTCAGTAGGAAGCAGCTAGTATCTTACCAGGGTGACATACTCCCTAACCGAGTCTGTAGGGATCAGCTAGTATCTTACCAGGGTGACATACTCCCTCGAGTCAGTAGGGAACAGCTAGTATCTTACCAGGGTGACATACTCCCTAGTCGAGTCTGTAGGGATCAGCTAGTATCTTACCAGGGTGACATACTCCCTAGCCGAGTCTGTAGGAAGCAACTAGTATCTTACCAGGGTGACATACTCCCTAGCCGAGTCTGTAGGAAGCAACTAGTATCTTACCAGGGTGACATACTCCCTAGTCGAGTCTGTAGGAATTAGCTGCTTGTATCTTACCAGGGTGACATACTCCCTAGCCGAGTCTGTAGGAAGCAGCTAGTATCTTACCAGGTGACATACTCCCTAGTCGATTCAGTTGGAAGCAACTAGTATCTTACCAGGGTGACATACTCCCTAGCCGAGTCAGTAGGAAGCAGCTAGTATCTTACCAGGTGACATACTCCCGAGCCAAGTCAGTCGGGAGCAGCTAGTATCTTACCAGGGTGACATACTCCGTAGTCGAGTCTGTAGGAAGCAGCTAGTATCTTACCAGGGTGACATACTCCCTAGCCGAGTCAGTAGGAAGCAGCTAGTATCTTACCAGGTGACATACTCCCGAGCCAAGTCAGTCGGGAGCAGCTAGTATCTTACCAGGGTGACATACTCCGTAGTCGAGTCTGTAGGAAGCAGCTAGTATCTTACCAGGGTGACATACTCCCTAGCCGAGTCAGTAGGAAGCAGCTAGTATCTTACCAGGGTGACATACTCCCTAGCTAAGTCTGTTGGAAGCAGATTGTATCTTACCAGAATGACATATGGTTTTTATAAATTGTAGATAACAACCTTCAAGAGGAACCAAAAGAAGAAACATTTGGGGGTGCCCTTGGTCCAGATTGGTCAGCAAATCTAAAAATGACCGGTCAACAGGAAGTATGTTATATGACAATGTTACCATGGTAACCAACTATTGACTAGATGATAAAACCTTGACCATGGTGAGATATTCAGACAATACGAATTATCTTGTTGCCATGGAGACTGTCTAGCCTATTGTGAAAACATTTCCTGTTTGAAATATTTCAGTAATCAGTTCACAGGGTAATGGTTGTCTGACATTAGAATGTAGAACCTGCTATTATCTAAAGCCACAAAGACTAATTGATATTGTGACGTTTACTCAACATGAGACCAACTTCTCAAATAGCCACAATCTTTCCAGAATTTTTCCATGAATAATTTTGCAAGGTCATCATTAATGAAAGTCCTGTGCTGTTTTCAACAAACATGCTCCTAATACATCTTATATAGATGTACATATTATATGTATACAATGTATTTGAATATTATCATGAACATTATCGCTAATGTACTATTACTAGCTTGCACGTAAAAGGTCGGCTAAATGTCACTGCCCACAATACAAATGTTTCATTTGAAATCTAAATGCATCTTAGGAAGACTTAACGAGGGAGAGCCTGTGGCCTTTCCAGAGAAAAATTTACCGTGACAGAGCACAAGTCAATGCAAATTTCACACTAACAAGGAAGATTTCAGGGTAAATTCTCTACTGACAGGGCACAATTCAGGGTAAATTTGCTACTGACAGGGCACAATTCAGATAAATTTGCTACTGACAGGGCACAATTCAGGCTAAATTTCACATAGACAGAGCACAATTCAGGCTAAATTTCACAAAGACAGAGCACAATTCAGGCTAAATTTCACATAGACAGAGCACAATTCAGGCTAAATTTCACATAGACAGAGCACAATTCAGAGTAAAACATGATCATTCAGGTTAACTTAAATGTTGATTGGACACAATTAATTCGGGGTAAATTTTGGAGAGATGAGGCATAATTCAGGCTAAATTTCACGAGGACAACCAAGGCATATAATTCGGAGTAAATTTCACACAGACAGGGCACAATTCAGGGTGAATTTGCTACTGACAGGGCACAATTCAGGGTGAATGTCATTCTGATTAGACAATTCAGGGTAAATTTAACACTTATAAGAGACACAATTCAGGGTAAATGTCACGCTGACTAGAAACAATTCAGGGTAAATTTAGCGCTAATAAGAGATACAATTCAGGGTAAATTTAACACTAATAAGAGATAAAATTCATGGTAAATTTAACACTAATAAGATATACAATTCAGGGTAAATTTAACACTAATAAGAGATAAAATTCAGGGTAAATTTAACACTAATAAGAGGTACAATTCAGGGTAAATTTAACACTAATAAGAGACACATTTCAGGGTAAATTTAACACTAATAAGAGATACAATTCAGGGTAAATTTAACACTAATAAGAGACACAATTCAGGGTAAATTTAACACTAATAAGAGACACAATTCAGGGTAAATTTAACACTAATAAGAGACACAATTCAGGGTAAATTTAACACTAATAAGAGATACAATTCAGGGTAAATTTAACACTAATAAGAGACACAATTGAAGGTAAATTTAACACTTATAAGAGACACAATTCAGAGTAAATTTAACACTAATAAGAGACACAATTCAGGGTAAATTTAACACTAATAAGAGATACAATTCAGGGTAAATTTAACACTTATAAGAGACACAATTCAGGGTAAATTTAACACTTATAAGAGACACAATTCAGGGTAAATTTAACACTTATAAGAGACATAATTCAGGGTTAATTTAACACTAATAAGAGATACAAATCAGGGTAAATTTAACACTAATAAGAGACACAATTCAGGGTAAATTTAACACAAACAGGTCACGATTGATGTTAAATTCGAAGCTCAAGACTGGTTCTGTGATACATACTGTCAAAGTACATATTTTTAGAGCAACTTTATTTTAGTGATTTTCACACATTCTGTTTAATCATGATTGCACTGATTGCAGTTTCAGTATGTCTCCTTCAGCAGGTATGGCAAATCATTATCTCACTATACAAATCAATTTTATTTCAGTTACCGGGATGGTATATGCTAATTAAAAAAAAAGATAGATTTTCTCAAAATTAAATATGTTCACAGTATTTAGATTATGGTTGAGTAATGGATGTAACTCATTATAAGTTGATAATTATTTAACACGTTGGGTCCGGTCCTTCCAGATATCACATCAGGTTCACGTGGAGTACAGAGTAGAGGTGAAGGTCATCCACACTGCTGATGACTTCGTTGCCAAGGGAATGACTGACTCTACTCCGCCAGGCTTTACTCAGGGTGAGTCTTTACACTTTTTTGCTGGACTTCTTAGATTGTCTTTCTTTAATAATAATTAAATTAATAAATGTCTGTTTATTTTCACTCGATTCCCTTCATGTTCATTTGAAAGAATAGCAACTTGTCTGACACACAGTACAAAGCCTTGCTATGACTAAGATCAACACAACGCCAAAAAGATGCATGATAAAACAATTTTTCTGTTTAAACAAAATCCTCAATGCGTTTGATTCATTTGTAGTGCAGTGTAAAAATCAAGCATTTCTGTGATATTGATCAAAATGGTGTAACAATCACATCATGTAATCTAGACTGCATTTATGTGCTCATAAATGCCACCCAGATTAATGATGAGGTAATAGGGGACTTGAGCGCCAAATGTAAATATTCTAAATTAAATCTTGATATTCCATCTTTGCAATAAGATGTAAATTCATTGAATCACGCAGTTGTTTTGAAAGCATTTGCAAGCTTCAGGAATCTTGTATCATTGATGAGGAAAGTTTAATATGTAGAAACTGAAAGGTTGTTAGAGATAATGTACCCAGTATTGTATATGTGACCTATCATTTTACTTTTGACCTTTATCAGCATTTTTAGCATCTTCCATACCGTATACATGAGTAGATAGCATAATAGCTTTTCAACAAGGTCACCAAGGTTTGAGTCCATTTGGACATATTATATGGGGTCTCCTGGCCAACATGTTTGTTTTTTCTGTGGGTACTCCATTTTTAGCCCACCATCTAATGTCTGTGGCTGGCAGTCCATTCATCCGTAAAACAATTCTCGTTATCAATATTTCTTGAGAAGTACTGGAGGGATATTCCTCAAACTTCAAGACTTGGTGTAGATTCCCCTTTGTCCAAAGTTATGTCTGTATTTTAGCTTTACGTCAGTGTGATTTTACACATTAGCATTTACATCTGATTGCACAGGGACTTTGCACTTTAATTTCAAACCAACAATAAAACAATATAATTATATAGATGTTTGATTTGAAATTTGTGCCAGGTCCCTGTGGTTGCTGGTAGAAAAATCAGTGTAATATTCATCCATTAAAATGCTGATGTGTATGCAAGGTACATCTATACAAGGTAATCTCTCAGTGATGATTATATGCAAAATCATCAATCTAAAAATCTATCAGGATTGAATCCGCGTGAGGAAATGGTCTCGTGTGGTTTGTCCCGATCATGTTCAGTATATACATCACCATGTTGGTTAGTCTTTGTGGCCATGTTTTTATTACGTTAGCAGATCATGCATTGTGACCCATTGTCAGAATACCATTACCTCATAAACTGTTAATTGAAATTTCCCATACAGCAGGAAACTCAGGTTAATCATCCAACAGCTCCACAGGTACCCGGGGAATGTGATAATTTGTTTGTTGTTATTGTACAATGACGTCATCAGTTCAATTCAAGGTCACACATGGGTTGTCCATAGAAAACCCTATAGAGTCCAATGAGATACTGAACAATTATAGTCCTTTGATGAGGTTGATACAAGGTTATATTAACCTAAGAAAAAATAATAACTGAGAACAAAGTTTGAGGTCAATTGTTTTTTCTTGGTTGATATAGCCATGTGTTGGCAGATATTACAGTAAAATGCTTTGTGATTTTTCTTGATTTTAAGGAAAAATCATAGAGTGTGATGGGTGGATGATACAAAATTTTTAATCAATATTGCCCAATATTCATTTGTTTCAGAAAATTAATTTCAAATTTTGAAAGCTTATAAAAATCAGGGTTTTCCATGCATGTAGTATATACTCTTTTTTTATACACCAATGACCCCGATTTTTATAAGGTTTCAGAATATATACAAATACTTACTTTATAATGTTTTCGTCGTTAACTGATGTTATATGTTACTTAAAGCCCTGTGAGATTGGCTTGTGAGGTCACAGTAGTAAAAAGTTACCATCATAATGCATGGTCACACCCACACCCTAAAATTACTTGTATATTTCTAACAACAATCCAACAAAAGAGATATGTGTATATTTTAAACTATTTTCAAAAATTAAAAACATTCATGATCATTTCAGTATCATATCAAACTGAATTGTTTATTTTTAGCACACCTGGTCCGAAGGTTGTGCCATACCGTAGCGTTTAGTTACTTTAAACACAATCATGTTGTAGAAACAATCTTTGGGGTCTTTCCACTCCCTGAGGGAGAATTGATCCCATTTCTTGGTTTTATCTTTGAAGCAGTTGAGGTCTCTTCCCCATAACTGTATACATATAATCTTCCCCTAACTATATATATATATATAGTGTGGTTAGACATTAACAAATAAAGCTATTAACAAATTGAACATGAACATATTTTGACGTTTGGTTAAATCCAACCAGGTGAGCAATACAGGCCCTCTGGGCCTCTTGTTGTTTTCCAGGGACTCAGAAAAATCAGAGCAAGTGAGCAAAGCTCACAATACCCCTGGCCCCTGTTTGAAGTCTTGGGTTTAACTTCATTCCTATTTCTGGTTAGGTTCATATTGAGAGGGGGGAAAAATTGAAATTGAACAGCAATTACATATTATTAATTTTGTATCATTATGACTTGTAGTTGAAATAAGTAAATATATATCTATATGGCAAAGACTCCATGCTAATCTAATGATTAGAATTATGCAAAAATGCCAAATCATTAAATACTGTTGTTAAATATATTATCTATATTTAGCATCGAAATTAATTATAATCTCAGTTTAACTTTATTTTTTTTATCTATTATTGTGATAAATAATTAATGTATTTATTTATTTTGATAAATATTTCATTTATTTATTTATTGTGACAAACATTTTATTCTTTTGTATGACTGTATACAGAATAACATAGAATAAAACATCTAATGCATTAACACTGTTATATAAAATTACTGTAACAATAAAACTACTGCATATGAAATTTCTGTTGTTTGTATACATCAACAACTACTACACGTGTTTGGGTTCAGGCTATAGAACTGACCGGGTCAAGTGTGGCTGGGTATTTGTCCAGTTAATGAAACTAGACACTAGAATCTCGGATAAGGGATTAGAAAGAAGGACGGATCATTTTCTCGTTAGACTTAGAGTGATGATCTACAATTTTCGTGATGTTAGGCAGCGAACGGGTGTGTGTATGAATCCAGGGAGATCAATTTATCAAACAATGATCTAAATTCGGCCATTTTACCACCTAATTAGGAATTTTTACCGTTCTTCTATCTCCCATTTCAGAGCCTTTTCCTTAATCCTCTACAATATAGGTTAAATTTTCCTCATTGACTCATTTTTCATTCATCATTATCTCAGGACTCGGAGGCTAGGTTATTAATATTTCAAATATCAATGTCCAGCTCTACTTTGGTCAGACATCATTAACCAATTTTGTCCATTACTTTATGGCAAGATCCAGAATTTTTAAACTTGAGAGTTCAAAGATTCGGGAAAATTTATAATAACAAAAAATTCTGCTGTATTCACTTGATTGAAATCTAAATGCAGCAAATCTGACTATAACCAGTTAAGCACTAGAAATATAGGTCACAGCGACCTAAATGTTTGTGAAGCAATCTTAAGCAATAGTAGGAGTTACATGTAAAACTAGAAAATGTCTGTAAGAAAAATTCCCCTGCTGCCATATATGAGCTTTATATAAAGTTTGATAAAACTTCGTATCAGTTGATGGTTATCTATATATAGCAAGTGTGACATTGGCCTTGACCTTGAAACTCTGAAACACAACAATGCCTGAAGTAAACTCATACTGATCTTTTTATAAAGTTTGACCAAAATCTGTAAAAAAATGAAGTTGCTATACAGTCAAACCTGCTCTAAGGGTCACCTTGAATAAGCGGCCACCTCCATTAAGCGGTCAGTCTGTGGTCCGCCCAATGGAAAACACTATATAATGAACCTTGAATAAGCGGTCACCTGTCTAACGCGGCCAACGGCCACAAAAATCTGCCCAGAGTCGTTGTATCGTCCTGTATTAAGCGGCCATTTTGTCTGGAAGTACACTTTAGACATCCGCGATGATCACATGTCAGGTATTTTATCAAATTCATCAAAACTTTGATCTTTGTTGGTTTTCATTTCAAAATACACTGTACATGGTATATTGTTATCAATATCAATAAGTGCATTATAATATGATTAATTCAATAAATTGTTGAAAAAAGAATTGGGCAACTGGCCGTTTCTGACCAACCTGGTTTAAACAGCCACCTGTCTTAAGCAGCCAATATCTATCGGCCCCTTGGGTGGCCGCTTAATACAGGTTTGACTGTATATGTGTTCACATTAAATTGGGACGGGACGTGCATGACAGGACGTGACGTGATGTGACGTGACGTGACACGATGTGACTCATATATAGAGAGACAACACTAGATGCCCTTACCCCATCCACCCCACATTTTATGGCAGGAGATAAAAAATTGGATATAAAAGCAAAATTTTTAAAAAGTCCGTCAATGGAAAAGAAAATATATAGTGAGCTACATATCATCTGGGGGCGATGCTATATCAAAGAAATGGAACTTTATATATTGGTTTAAGGCTATAAATACTTCTCTGACAAAGAGTTATTATACGGGGAGAGGGAGATCCAACGTTTGTGTAGATGGTGCAGTAGAGTTCTGTGTGGCCCAGCAGACTGATTCCACAAGGAATACAAGAGTCCAGCCGTAGTAGTAGAGTTATCAATAGGTAAAGATGACAACGTCTGGTTAATCAGCTTTAATAAAAAATGTTGACTAGTTTCCACACATGTGTTGTGTCGTCATCAGACCCCTGATTACGGAACCCTGATGACGACACGCCACGTGTGTCGAAACTAGTCAACATTCTTTATTAAAGCCGATTAACCCAGCTAGACGTTGTCATGGTCATCTTTACCTAAAGAGTTATTATGAACGATTGAAAGCAAGAATCAGCTGTTTTTATACAATACCAACAATAATTTACATTATTGCCACCTACCAAAAGTTAGGAATTTGTTTTTTTGTCAGAACCTAATGATGGCTACCCTAAAGCCAAAACATGTAAACAACGCTCTCCATTAAAATCGGACAATCGGAAGAATTTCTGTGTACGCTCCCGTTTTTTTCCACTCAATATTTTCTTCTTTTAGTGTTAATTAGATAAATTGCCATGTTGTGGGTGCCGTTTTTTAAATTTTTGTGACAACTCAGGTGTATACACTGTCGGCGTAGCATCTTTAAGCAAGATCTTGCTTCATAAATTTAATTTGTTGGGTATTGTCAATTTTCATTTCCTCTATGTGAGGTTGAATCTGGGACCTCTGGCATACAATTATGTACTAGTCTGGTGCCTCTACCAAATAAGCTGAAATGAAATTGTCCCTAGATGACTCAGGAGACAGTGGAAATGTGGAAGCAGCTAGTTTCTGACCAGTCATCTTGGCTGCCCATGGGTCACGATCTGAAGAGAAGTAGGCAAATTGTAACCCCTGGCTAGCAAAGATGCTGACCTGGGTGAAATCTAGAACACATACACATTTATTACACAATTTTTGGGGCCGCGGTGGCCGAGTGGTTTAGGTGTCCCGACACTTTATCACTAGCCCTACACCTCTGGGTTGCAAGTTCGAAACCTATGTAGGGCAGTTGCCAGGTACTGTAATAGGACGTTAAACAAAATAAACCAAAAACAATTGTTATATCTTTTCTGTCTTGTTAGATACTGTAGTGTTGGTTTCGTTACTCAATTTTGTATTAAAGATCTGTTTTCATTGCCCCAGAACAATGGCCAGTCTATGTGGAACTGACCAATGGTCAAGTATATGGCTGTGACTTTGTGGTCAGTGCAACAGGTGTGGTCCCAAACACCCAACCCTTCATCACACATAACCAGGTAAGTTGTGGTCAGTAGGACAGGTGTGGTCACTAACACCGACCCTTCATCACACATAACCAGGTAAGTTGTGGTCAGTAGGACAGGTGTGGTCACTAACACCGACCCTTCATCACACCTAGCTAGCCAGGTAAGTTGTGGTCAGTAGGACAGGTGTGGTCACTAACACCTGACCCTTCATCACACATAACCAGGTAAGTTGTGGTCAGTAGGAGAGGTGTGGTCAAGAACACCTGACCCTTCATCACACATAACCAGGGAAATTGTGGTCAGTAGTGGTCAGTAGGATAGGTGTGGTCACTTACACTGGACCCTTCATCACACATAACCAGGTAAGTTGTGGTCAGTAGTGGTCAGTAGGATAGGTGTGGTCACTTACACTGGACCCTTCATCACACATAACCAGGTAAGTTGTGGTCAGTAGTGGTCAGTAGGACAGGTGTGGTCACTAACACCTGACCCTTCATCACACATAACCAGCTTTGAAATGCTACTCCTCCTTAAAGCCTTAATGGATTACAACCAAATTTGATCTGAAACATCATTGTTGGAGGGCAGTTGTAATTTATATAAATGAGTCTTGTTTGACCATTTGGGATGGAGGGGCCATTAAGGCTTACGGGCCTCTTATTATTATTTATATTCAGAATGATACAATGAGGTTTGTAAGAATATAATTAGGAGACTTCTACATTCTCTCCCTCCGTTTCCCTCTAATTATCACCCTATCTCTACTCTTCTTAAACTCACATTTTCAAAAATGAAAATTACTTTATTTAAATTCTAATGTCATCTTGTGTAAATATTTGTGTTATAAATTTGTAAATAATTGTAAAGTTGTAAATATTTCTGTCTTTGGGAAAGGGCTTTATATAAGTTGGATCCCTTTATATATTTATGATACAATAAAATATGTTTAAACTAAACTAATAATTAGTGTTCAATTCTTCAAACATTTACCAATATACGTATACAGCAGCATCCTAAATAATCCCACAAAGGGGTAAAGCTGTATCACTATTACTGTACATCCTGTAATTTACAGGATGAAAATCTATACACTGTAGTCCGTATTCTTTGAATTTCTTTCAGTTCTCAGTAGCAGTAGATGGTGGATTGTTGGTAACCGAGAGGATGGAGACTACAGTCCCTGATGTGTATGCTGCGGGAGATGTCTGTAGTGCTAATTGGACACCCTCACCACACTGGATGCAGGTATGTTATGTCACAGAACTTCCTCTTCTGCCAAAGAAAACTGTCAGTTCTTGGATGACTCATTTACATGCATGCTGTAACTTTCATTTTTCGTTTGAAATTTTTGTTAATTTGATAATTGATTTCAATGTTATTAGATATCTCATACATTTATTTACATTTATTTTTAAGAAAAACCGTTTAAGAATTCTTCTGCGGTCATTTTTTGCAAAAAAAAAAAAAAAAAAAAAGAAAGAAAGAAAGATGTTAAACCTTTCATGACCAGATTAATATAATTTGATTGATTTTATCAAATTGATTGTTTTTCTTTTGTGATCCCCATAAATTTGAGTAAATTATGGAAACATTTTCAATATATTTGTCAGATGAGGCTGTGGACCCAGGCCAGACAGATGGGTGCATATACAGCTCAGTGTATGGTGGCCAAAGTCAGGGGTGAGGTTATCTCCCTTGACTTCTGCTTTGAAATGTTTGCACATGTCACCAAGTTTTTTGGATTCAAGGTAAGTAGCTGGAAGTGGCAATTGCATGAATCATTCATAATTATTATGTTTGAATTCAACAAAATTTTGGGAACAAAAGGATGGTCCAGTAGTTGAAACAATGTAAATGTTGTTTTTTTTAACAACTTTAAATTTGATCGCTTAATTTAAAGTACTGTCATCAAAAGAGATTTTTTATATGATTGCTGAAATATCGAAGTAAGCAATGCAAGCCCTCTTGGCCTCTTGTTCTGTCTAGTTCATGACAAGACAGACCACTGCTTCTGTACAAGTTACCTCCCCTTGTACAGCATCAGAAATTTTAAAACTACTTTAAAATTGAAATATAACTTTCACATATTTTAAGGTGATTTTGCTGGGGAAATTTAATGCTCAGGGTTTAGAAGGTAACCATGAACTGCTGTTACGGATGACAAAAGGTAAGTTTTTTGTTACCTATATAAAGTCTGGGTTATCAGATTCTATCCTGTCCTACATATCACAGGGGTTTGACATGATTTTCCAAATGAGAGTCCATATATAGCTTGGCACAATTTTCCAAATGAGAGTCCATATAGAGCTTGGCACAATTTTCCAAATGAGAGTCCATATATAGCTTGGCACAATTTTCCAAATGATAGTCCATATATATATGTGTTATAGTGACCTTATATATATATGGACTATCATTTGGAAAATCGTGCCTAGCCCCTGTGCTACATATGACCAATTTGAAAGTACTTGTGCATGTAAGCTTCCAGCTATTCCTACTGACAATTTTGTTCCTGGCATCATCAGTGATGTTTGGAATATTTAAAAACTTCGCCAAAAGTAAAATAGTGTTAAAATTTTGCCAGGAACTATAACCCTAAAACATTTTTTGGTAGAAAGACATAAGGGCCTAGAAAATCAACCTGCAGTCGATGAAAAGTAGTTTTGTATCTTAAGAGGCGTCCATGCGAGAAATTTAAACAAAATTGTGCACTGATAATTTTATATAAAGAGCTGATAAAAGAAAATTAGGATATACAGTACATGTATTGAAACATTGTAGCATGCAATTGACTATTGTAGGGGAGGTAACTCAAAAATCATTTCAGCCTTCTATTCCAATGAATTGTTGAAATCTATGGAACTCGAAATATAATTATTACATGTACTCGAAAACCTGTACATATCACCTAAAACTTGTATTATCCAAAAATGTTCATGCTCCCTACCCCTCCTCGCCGCTCCTCTGTGACTAACGTTCACATTAGGACATTTATGGCAATGTGTGAAGATCAGGGTATTTATCACTAACTGGACTCTGTACACTGAATGTAGTTGATGAGAAATACCTGTCATAACTTATTAAATGTCTATATGATTACTAATTATGTACATGAAGCTACCTGATTAGATATGTGTTTTTTGTATTTTAATATCTATCTATGTAGATCTTAATTTTTACTTAAACTGTAATTACATACATTCTCGACTTTGTATGTGAGTTATAATTAGATATTATCTATTGTACCTGTAATTGAACACCTGTACCTGTAACTAGAAGTTTTTACCTGTAATAAAACATCTGTACATCCAATCAGACATGTATACGTCTGATTAAACACCTGTAACTGTAATTAAACATGTACCTGTATTTAGACATACAGTGTATATTCCTGTGATTAGACATATATACCTGTAATTAGACATATATACCTGTAATTAGACATATATACCTGTGATTAAACATATATACTTGTGATTAGACATATATATCTGTCATTAGACATATATACCTGTAATTAGACATATATACCTGTAATTAGACATATGTACCTGTAATTAGACATATATACCTGTAATTAGACATATATACCTGTAATAAGACATATATACCTGTAATTAGACATGTATACCTGTAATTAGACATATATACCTGTAATAAGACATATATACCTGTAATAAGACATATATACATGTAATTAGACATATATACCTGTAATTAGACATATATATCTGTAATTAGACATATATACCTGTAATTAGACATATATACCTGTAATTAGACATATATACCTGTAATTAGACATATATATCTGTAATTAGACATATATATCTGTAATTAGACATATATATCTGTAATTAGACAGGTATGTACCCATTTAATGTACAATATATTTGTAACACATCAGTTTGTGTATTCACACATTTGTACCTGTTTTACAGGTAAGGAATACATCAAAGCGGTACTAAAAGATGGTACAATGCAGGGTGCCATCCTTATAGGAGAGACGGATCTGGAAGAGACATTTGAAAATCTTATTCTCAACCAGATAGACTTGACACCCTTCAAGGACGACCTTCTTGATCCTAACATCGATCTTGAGGATTTTTTTGACTGACAGCTGCTCTTTGAAATACTAGGGGTGCTAATGGAAGAAATAGACGTCCTCATAAGATACAAGTGCTGCTAATAGGAAATAGGACACCTCCCTAGTGTTGTAGGTTTCACCTTGTCAGTTTCGGTGAAAGAAGACAGCAAAAAGTGTGGAATCCATTTAGCAGCGTTTGTATTTCATCAATATCTTTGTCACTTTAACTGGAACCAGTTGTCTGAGTAAATATTTTCTCTCTTTAACCTCACAGTCAACACAACAGATACAAAATAATTATGTTTCCATGGAAGGTTTGTCAAAAATTTTCACGGCAACCAGCTGGATTCAATATCTAAAAATCTGTAATTTTTATATTATCAGGGTTTTTTTTGTTTTTTTTTTATCAGTTTGAGTCCTAAAACAAATACATTTTTTTTTTTCAAATTTCAAGTTTTTAATGCATCAACGAATTTGTGTATAATTGCTATTGAGCCTTTGATTTTACTTGTGATGTTGAGATCCTGAACAAATATATTTTAGAAATAGGCTTTTACTATTTCTGGATAAAATATTTAAAAAAAAACTAACTGATTAGGCCGTTGGCTGTCCTTACTATCGTAATTACCGGAATTGCCCTTTTAAGGGCACATCCACCAGTACATGTACCTAGCTTCCTGGAAAGGGGAAGGATGTGCGTAATGAAGCACGTAAAAATATTGTTTACCTCACTGATCTGCCAATACAATCTTAAGGTTTTAAATAAAAAGTATTGGAAAATGAAAAAGAGAGTCTATAAAATATGGGTTTTTTTTTTTAAACCAGAGTTCAAATGATAATAATTTTATCAAGCTCACCCCTATTGCAGTTTTGCAATGATGTTTTAGGTCAACTTTGGTAATTCAGGCAAATTTGTTTGTACCCTTTATGATTGGAAAATACACTTCTGTACCTCTGTTTTATAGGAGATATTTTGGATATACAATGTTATTTATTTTTATGAATTGTTGTCTGATTAAATGAAACAACGCTATGTTTGTGCTTTTTTATTTTTGTTTATTGCCAAATGTGTAGTCATATACAAAGCTGTACAGGGGCCGCGGTGGCTGAGTGGTTAAGGTGTCCCGACACTTTGTCACTAGCCCTCCACCTCTGGGTTGCGAGTTCGAAACCTATGTGGGGCAGTTGCCAGGTACTGACCGTAGGCCGGTGGTTTTTCCCCGGGTACTCCGGCTTTCCTCCACCTCCAAAACCTGGCACGTCCTTAAATGACCCTGGCTGTTAATAGGACGTTAAACAAAAACAAACCAAATACAAAGCTGTAGAAATTAGAAAGTTTAAAACATTTCATTAATTTATTTAAGATAAATAATGTACACAATTAAGACAGCTTATCATAAATAAGAAAGAACATCATAATTATGTACTTTTCTGTTAAAAGTGTGTCATTCTTTAATATGTATGGGGCACAGGGGCCAGGCACAGCAATATAATATCCCTCTATATGTGTGTTAGTCAGAGAGGGAGTGAGCACAGGGACCTGACACAGCAATATAATATCCCTCTATATGTGTGTGACTCAGTGTGAGTATGAGAGGGAGTCAACACAGGGACCTGACACAGCAATATAATATCCCTCTATATGTGTGTGACTCAGTGTGAGTATGAGAGGGAGTCAACACAGGGACCTGACACAGCAATATAATATCCCTCTATATGTGTGTGACTCAGTGTGAGTATGAGAGGGAGTGAGCACAGGGACCTGACACAGCAATATAATATCCCTCTATATGTGTGTTAGTCAGAGAGGGAGTGAGCACAGGGACCTGACACAGCAATATAATATCCCTCTATATGTGTGTTAGTCAGAGAGGGAGTGAGCACAGGGACCTGACACAGCAATATAATATCCCTCTATATGTGTGTGACTCAGTGTGAGTATGAGAGGGAGTCAACACAGGGGCCAGGCACAGCAATATAATATCCCTCTATATGTGTGTTAGTCAGAGAGGGAGTGAGCACAGGGACCTGACACAGCAATATAATATCCCTCTATATGTGTGTGACTCAGTGTGAGTATGAGAGGGAGTCAACACAGGGACCTGACACAGCAATATAATATCCCTCTATATGTGTGTGACTCAGTGTGAGTATGAGAGGGAGTCAACACAGGGACCTGACACAGCAATATAATATCCCTCTATATGTGTGTGACTCAGTGTGAGTATGAGAGGGAGTGAGCACAGGGACCTGACACAGCAATATAATATCCCTCTATATGTGTGTTAGTCAGAGAGGGAGTGAGCACAGGGACCTGACACAGCAATATAATATCCCTCTATATGTGTGTTAGTCAGAGAGGGAGTGAGCACAGGGACCTGACACAGCAATATAATATCCCTCTATATGTGTGTGACTCAGTGTGAGTATGAGAGGGAGTCAACACAGGGGCCAGACACAACAATATAATATCCCTCTATATGTGTGTTAGTCAGAGAGGGAGTGAGCACAGGGACCTGACACAGCAATATAATATCCCTCTATATGTGTGTGACTCAGTGTGAGTATGAGAGGGAGTCAACACAGGGACCTGACACAGCAATATAATATCCCTCTATATGTGTGTGACTCAGTGTGAGTATGAGAGGGAGTCAACACAGGGACCTGACACAGCAATATAATATCCCTCTATATGTGTGTGACTCAGTGTGAGTATGAGAGGGAGTCAACACAGGGACCTGACACAGCAATATGATATCTCTTTATATTTGTGTGGGTATGAGAGGGAGTCAGCACAGGGGCCAGACAGATTACCTTGTCTTGGGCATATAAGTCAGCACATATTCAACAATTAAACAAGTTTCATGCCTTTTAAGCTATGTTATGTATGCATGTGTAAAGTAAGATGTTGCCAGTATTACAGATATAAATTATCTACACTCGAGAAATTTTAAAGTTCTGTACATTTAGAGATGTAGTCCACTTGTCTCAGAACTTTGGGGCTACTCCATATCAAAACCAAAAAGTGCAATTTGCATTTCTAAGTGCTGCTGTCATAGTTTATGGTACTAGAAGTTATAAATGGTGTCAAAACACTTGCCAGGGTCCACTTCTTCCAATATGTAGCAGTGCAGCATGTATATACAACAATTAGCTGTGTAAACATTGCTGGTAGGGGACCCCTGCCATCACTTTATATAAATCACTCTCTACTTGATAAATATTTACAAGTGAGGAGGATTTATCTGATGAATATCTCTTAAAGTAATAAAAATATTTGCTACATTTGTCCACACATACAATCAATAAATTGCACGATAAAGGTCATAGTTCAAGGCCACTTGGTAAAAATTTTGCTTTCAAAAAGTTAAGATTTGCATGCTGAAATCCTTTGATGTGTATTGTTTCCTTTGATTCAATATCAACATGTTTCACGTTTCACCAGTGTAATAGAAAAGCATGTGGTGGTGAAAAATGTAGGTGTATTGAAGGTCAAAGGTGAAGGTATATTGTAGGTCAAAGGTGAAGATGTATTGTAGGTCAAAGTTGAAAGTGTATTGGAGTTCAAAGGTGAAGATGTATTGTGGGACAAAAGTGAAGGTGTGTTGAAGATCAAAGATGAAGGTGTATTGAAGGTCAAAGGTGAATGTATATTGTAGGTCAAAGGTGAAGATGTATTGTAGGTCAAAGTTGAAAGTGTATTCGAGTTCAAAGGTGAAGATGTATTGTGGGACAAAAGTGAAGGTGTGTTGAAGGTCAAAGATGAAGGTGTATTGAAGGTCAAATATGAAGGTGTATTGTAGGTCAAAGGTGAAGGTGTATTGTAGGTCAAAGGTGAATGTGTATTGTAGGTCAAAGGTGAAGATGTAGTGTAGGTCAAAGGTGAAGGTGTATTTTAGGTCAAAGGTGACGGTGTATTGTAGGTCAAAGGTGAAGTGTATTGTACATGTAGGTCAAAGGTGAAGGTGTATTGTAGGTCAAAGGTGAAAGTGTATTTGAGTTCAAAGGTGACGATGTATTGTAGATCAAAGGTGAAAGTGTGTTGAAGGTCAAAGATGAAGGTGTATTGTAGGTCAAAGGTGAAGTGTATTGTACATGTAGGTCAAAGGTGAAGGTGTATTGTAGGTCAAAGGTGAAAGTGTATTTGAGTTCAAAAATGACGATGTATTGTAGATCAAAGGTGAAAATGTGTTGGAAGGTCAAAGATGAAGGTGTATTGAAGATCAAAAGTGAAGATGTATTGTAGGTCAAAGGTGAAGATGTATTGTAGGTCAAAGGTGAAGTGTGTATTGTAGGTCAAAGGTGAAAGTGTATTTGAGTTCAAAGGTGACTATGTATTGTAGATCAAAGGTGAAAGTGTGTTGAAGGTCAAAGATGAAGGTGTATTGAAGATCAAAAGTGAAGATGTATTGTAGGTCAAAGGTGAAGATGTATTGTAGGTCAAAGGTGAATGTGTATTGAAGGTCAAAGGTGAAGGTCCAAGTTGTTTGTATATGTTATTAATATGCACTTATGAACGAACAAATAGAGTTCACATGTGAGAACTTACTCAACCTTCAGGATGCAACAAATATTTCAGAGGGAGACATCCAAATTTTGTTCTAAATTAAAAAAAAAAAAATTAATAAAACCTATTCATTTATTGTTAATTATTTTAATCCAGTAGAAAGAAAAAATGAAATACACGTATACCTAGATAAAAGTGTATGGAACACATTGCTGCTAGAATGCAGATGGGAAAGATGGCGTGCCTGGAGCTTTCTGATGATGAAAGCTGGATTACTTTCTCCTTATAGTTTGTGTGGCGTTGTTTTTTTTCACAATAGGAGTTACCAGATCAGATGTGCTGCATTTCAGAGAATGTCTCAAGTTGCAGACACGTCATCAATTTGGGTGTGTATGTTTAGAAATATAAATATATTTGGATATATAAAATATATATATGTTTTTAATGGTACATGTAATATAATGAAGAGTGTTGGAGAAGTACGTGTAAGGGCAATAAATGAACCACGAATCGTAGATTCCATATATGCCATTTTATCCTGAATTTTAAAAGATTTAGTTGAGACCAATAAGTAACACCAGTTATATGCATGGTAAGATCGGATTTTTTTTTCTTTCTTTTTTTTTCTCTCTTTTATACAATTATCTATTATTTAATTATCTTCTACATCTTGAATTTCCTTACAGAAACGGCTTATTCTCCAACGTATTGTTTTCTATTTAAAAAAAATCAAAATAACAAACAGTGCGTTACAGAGTCAATAATGAACACTGTTTATCAAAGCCTTTCAAATCCCCGCCATGAATCTTAAACATGTGGATCAAAGAGAAGCCATTTTAGAGTGTATCGATGATGTATCGTGTAGCTTGTCGGCCTACATTTACGCGACAAATCGCCATTATTCATAATCCACGCATCAATCTGACGATATTACATTAAGTACCCGGATGACGGAATACCGACATTTACATAATTACAGAGTAAATCGTGAACGAGGTATCCGTGTGTAAAACCAACGTTGGTACCGAGCCCTGATTGATCGGCCCGGGGGGAGGGGACGGCGGCTGAGATGTCTACCCCAATCCATCACCGGCCGGTGTTAGGGGAGGACATATCGGCAGATCGTAATCTCCAGTTTAAAAGGAAGATAATGAATTTGTTGTGTAATGTTAGGACGGAGGATCTCGATCCCTTCAACGTTATGTAAGGCCTGCCAATTGACATCGACACTGACACACACTCATAAATAATGAATGTTTATGCAGTTTTCAAGGATGTCATTTGTAAAACAAGCCATTATAGACAAAAAGGAGAGAGAGCAAGGGAAATATCAAGCTGTCTCCGCCAGGGTGCATTAGAAGTACTTATGGCGGGACCAGGCACCTTGGGATCTGTAGGTCGCGAGAGCAACCTCCAACTCTCCCCGTCATTGCATCAGCTGAGCGATGTGGTCTACAAGTAATTCTGTAAAGTTTCTTCAGATCTGATTGAGAAATCGACACCTTCAAGTGCTCTTAGCATAAATTACCGGTTGATTGTCGAGATTACAGTTTGAAATGTATGTTTCATTTACTGTGAATTTATCTTCCTTTAAGGGCCTGTTTGACGCACAATATAGGATTTGTATACATTTTTCTCTATAATCTCGCAAAACTTTTATATTATAACTTAGACTTTGTCCTTAAGTTTATTTCCAACGGGGCAAACATGACTCAGGAGAAATATTATTTAAACCCTTCGAAAATTTTGGACGTTACTTCGGTTGCTCGGAACATTTGAATGTCAATTTAGAGGTAATTAAACGGCATTTCAACATTCTACAAGTTCTGAGAATTTGTTATTGTGTTCCTGAAATAATGGGCTTGATCTTGAAGTTTGTGTATTACCGAAGGATTTTTTTAAAAAAATTATGTTCATGCGGAGACCAATAAGAACCACCGTGTGAAAACGAGTCTGTCGTAAAAAAGGTAAATAAATATGCTTTATCTAGTTTTCCATTAGTCTTCCGAACAATTTAGAAATAACAATGTTTAGTGTTCTTTAAAGAATTTTTAATCACATATCAGAAATGATTTTTAAATTAATGTTTGTGAGCGTTTTGACAACATTTAATACAAATATTTGGATGATGAATATCGAGTTGTCAAATATCATTGTACAATGTTTCAAAGTTTATATGAAGTGTACGTACATTACCTATATGTCTGTATGTGATAATAGATTTATCTATCCTATCTTATACAATAGCACTAACAAGGTACGATGTCTATCACATCTGCAGGCAATCACAAGATACACGAAGAAAGTTCAATTTACTCCTGTGAACAGCTAGGAGGGCGTTTCTCACACGCCCACCCTATCAACAAAACCCCAGCTTCCTTTCTCATTATCGTCGCTTTAATTGCATTGAAACCCTAAAATTATACAGTTGCTACTTCATCATAGCTTGCAAAACCGTAGCTTATATACAATACGTGTTAAATCGTTTCTCGTGGGATCTGAAATTGAATACTCTAGATCTACAGATACACGCAGTTAGGAAATACGGGGTGCCGTTTTACTTTTTATTCCCTTTTGGAGAAATCATAAAATTGATAAGGTCACATTATTTATTATTGTAGTGATATCACTAAAGTATTGAATTTAAATCCATTTTATTGCTAACAATACACAAAAGGATTGGATGTAAGTTATCACAATTGATCTTCGTCATATAATTATACATATGCGAAACTTAGCAATGGCCTAATGATAAACAGCGCGTAATAATTCTATGATAGTAGCTTAAACATAGCAGAAAAGGAAAGGAAACAGGAAGTATAGGGGAAGAGAGAGAAAAAGATAGATACTAGTAGGAAATGAGAATACATTGTAAAGATAACGGGCAGGCATATTAAATTATGTTCATTAAACATGTATATTTAATTGTAAACGTGCTTATATAAATCTTTCGCTAGCAACAATAAAGTTTTGAACATGTTTACAAATAGCTTCGTTTGATTTTATATCTTAAGAATTATCACCATACATAAGGATCTCGTATGTAATATTGCTATACCATGATAGATGTCTAAAGCATTGCATTTCCGGAATAAATCATTATTAAGATTACTAGCATTATTACGAACAGGACAATGTAAAATGTTAACTCTTCTTTACCGGACTCTTTAAAAACTTCTTCATGTGAGGGCAACTTAGAAGGCTTTCTTGGTCTTTTAAACTGTTTTAAAGTGTTGCTGTTTCTTTTTTCAAAAAGCAGGTTATTCCATAAAGTACATGTATTAGGTATAAAAGAAGACTTAGATAGACTAAGGCAGTTATAAGGAATTTGATATTCATCTCTATTTCTGAGATTATAAGCAAACACATCAGACACTTTCGGGGGAAGAAGAGACACGAGATAGTTTGGTGAATTGCACGACTGAATGTTATAGAAAAAAAGAGTAAGTTTTCTGACAGTTTTACGTTCTTCAAGGATTGCCAGTTCAATTCCTGATATGGTCTAAATTTTCTTGTAAAAATTGACAAACCTGTAATAATTCTGGCGGTTTCATCCTGTATGTTTTCAATAGCTTCTTTGTCTCCTTCGTTGTTATTATCCCAAACCTCACATGCATATTCTAAAAGAGGCCGAACGTACACCAAAAATAATTTCTCTAGATTTTTCGTATTCAAATATATCTATGTTTTCTTAGAAATGATATATATAAATCTTTGTTTTATTTACAATACTGTTAATATGGTTTGGTTTGGTTTGTTTTTGTTTAACGTCCTATTAACAGCCGGGGTCATTTAAGGACTTGCCAAGTTTTGGAGGTGGAGGAAAGCCGGAGTACCCGGAGAAAAACCACCGGCCTACAGTCAGTACCTGGCAACTGCCCCACGTAGGTTTCGAACTCGCAACCCAGGGGTGGAGGGCTAGTGACAAAGTGTCGGGACACCTTAACCACTCGGCCACCGCGGCCCCTGTTAATATGGACACTCCATTTAGCATCCTCACTAATATTACTAGTAACTACTAAGTGCGTGTGAGAACTGACTATCTTGATCGGAGTTCCGTTAAAGTTAAATTCGGGTACATAAGGTCGGGTCAGATACGAGATTAATAATAATTCAGTTTTAAGTGGATTAACAGCTATTAACCATTTGTCGGACAAAAAGATTTAGCTGTTCCAAAACAATATTTATAATTTGCTCTAACTCTGCCAAATGTTCTGTTGAAAGTGCGAATGCAGCCTCATCAGCAAATAATCGAGTAACTGATAGTAAAGTATCTGAAATAGTATTTATATTTATAAGAAATAGCAGTGGTCCTAAAACTGAACCCTGAGGAACTCCAGTTTTAAGAACTCTTTGAGAAGAAGTTACGTTTTTTCATGGCAACTGGTTATTTTCTTTCAGAGAGGTAGTATTTAAACCATTTCAATACATTTCCATTAATTCCTTATTTTTCCATTTTTAAAATCAATCCTCTGTTCCACACACGATCGAAAGCTTTAGAAAAATCACAAAATATAATCGCCGTGTGATCTTTGTTTTCAAGAGCTGTTAAAGTTGTATGATAAACCTCTAATAGCTGATGAGTAGTAAAGTGGTTCGGAAGAAATCCAGACTGTAATTTATACAACAAGTTATGGTCAACAAAGTAATTGTATACTTGCTTATATACAATACGTTCAAAACCCTTTCCGATACAGCTCAATAACGAAATTGGTCTGCAATTTCCAGGAAGGTCAGTGTTTCCTTTCTTGTAAAGTGGTATAACATGAGTAAGTTTCCAAGATGTATGAAATTGACATTAATTAAGAGACTTGTTAAATAAAATCGTCAGGGGTACAGCAATCTCATTTTTCTTTAAGTTTTCTAACATTTGGTGACTTATTCTGTCTGGGCCCGAAGCTTTGTTTACTTCCAGAATTTGAATAATGTCTATTAAATTTTGGGGAGTGACGTGAAATTCACCAATACTGGAGTTTGTTTGCATGTTAAAATAAGACAAGGATTCGTTAGAGTCATCAAGATCTGTAACAGACTGCAAATATCTGTTCAAACATCACATTTACAATGATCATCATATACTGCTTTATTAGATACATGATCAAATAAGTGATATCGCCACAATGATTTTTTGATGTCATCTATAATTTTAATGATATCACTAAAACTGGGGAAAAAAAAGAAGAAAAACGACGTCCAATCTGTAGAAGTTAACTTGTAACTTGGAAACCAAAACCCATGTGTTTGATTGTTTTAAATGCGCGTGCGTGAAATGAAAACACGGGGAAATGCATTCACGTGACATGTGAAAGTCAATGTTTAAAGCGATTATAAATGTAAAATCAGTGTTGGAAAATGTTGTCACTGGCGAAAGAAATATCTAAAAAGAAATTAAAACAACGAAGACTTTTCCATCATAACAAAAACTAAAACTGTCCGCGGTCGTGTTTTGTAAACATTACTATTCCGTATATAGTCCTACAAGAATACAAATATATTAACGTTCGTGAGCAGAACGCTACGCGGACCGGCCGGTCACTCGTACCTACGTATCTCCACTTGGCTTTCTCCGTACGTGTAGCATTCTTTGCAAACATCAACGGACGAAAACAATTTTTTAAACTCATTTACGGAATAGGCTCGCTATCGCTATTTCTTAAACCGATTTCTCTATCCATAAAAAGAAATCATCGTTTGATGAGTACGAAATCTACAGATATAGGAGTCGCTTTAACAGTTTATCTTATGCGATTTTCTCTCTCTCTCATTGGCTTTACCATGTCACGTGTTTGTTTTAAATATACGTTGTTGTCTCCTTCGATGAGTACGAAATCTACAGATATAGTTGCTTTAACAGTTTATCGTATGCGATTCTGTTTCTCTCTCTCTCATTGGCTTTACCATGTCACGTGTTTGATTTAAATATACATTGTTGTTTTGTCTCCTTTGGTTAACTATGCAAATCATGACTACGTCGAGAGGTTTGCCGGAAAAGCCACAGTAGTGACCTAATTACTTCTGACAAAGAGCCACTTCATCTGTGTGGAATGGCAATCAATAGTGCCGAGCCTTGAAACGATTACTGAATACTCAAATCGCTTTCGTTGAATTGTAATTTAGAAATCTGGTTAAATGTATAATATACATGTCTGTTTTATATATTTTGCACGATCTTTTCACGAGATTCCGAAATTCGGTCCATGGCACCCATGCATACTAAATGTTGCGATTGACAAGTGATTTCTGTTGACAAAACATACCACTATTTAAAAAGTATTTGCACGTATTTTCGCAAATGGATATTGATACAAGACACGTGCTGTCTGGTATGACCGGATGTGACATATGTTCCCGCCATTCAGACAATCACGTGACATGCAAATATCGATCTTTTTAAATTTCGAGCTGTTAATCTCACAAGTTTTTGTATTGACAAATTGAATGTAAAAACGTGTTACGATTTAACCCAACGCAGCTACGCATACATTAGATCATGTATGCAGTATGTATTAATTTACCGCCAACTGCCTCAATAGCACGCCCAATACATTTGCATAGTTTATCAAGATAGCATTACCAAAGCGTATAAATTGTGAACAGCTGTTGATTCTGTCACTGAATAACACCAGATAGTATTATGATAACTGGTATAAGTAAATATATATTGTAAACACTTATTGCCATGAAATCAAAGTATGACGTTCATTCAGGTAAGGAAGATCAATACCAAAATTAAAGTTTGGGTGAAATACTTGTAGTATATGTATCTTACATTTGTGTATATTGGAATATACCAAACCAGTTATTTGGAAGAAACGAAACTTGGAAACTCGTGCATAGCCATAGAATCGCTTCAAACTGATAGTTTTCACTGGAGTTTTTGCATGTTCAAGCTCATACAAAACTGTAAGGCCGCTATAAATGTCCAAATCGCCATTATTGTCTAACGACAGACAGGAACATTTCAGTGGCGGTATTTTGTAAATTCTCGTCTGCTCAGCGTTTTCTTCCTGTGTTTGATGTACGACTCGGGACATTTTTATGCCGTTTGTAATTGATTTTCACAAGTATGCCGCTTTTCGCTGTGGATTTGTGATCACAAAATAGGTTCCTGAAACAAGTATAATGGCGATGTTTTGTCACAAAGTCTTTCATGTTCACAGTCTGAGAGTAATATTTCCTCCATCATAACGCGAAAAATGGCGCCTTCCTAAACACCAAATAAAATAACCGATATTTTTATCTTAAAAGACAGACAAATGGCTTACAAACTAAACATAAATAATGGTTAGAGTGTCGCGTGCATCATTTGCCGTGTTATAAACATTTTTTGAAAACTACAGAGCCACAAACGATGTGCTCGTGGTCTTAGTTTCTTTGAAATGTTGAGCAATCCTGACCAAATGTTCGTTTTGTTGTTGTTTTGCTGCTGTTGTTGTTTTTGTTGTTGTTGTTTTTTGTTTGATGTTCGTTTGTTTTTTGTTGATGCATTTGTTGTTGTTATTGTTCGTTTGTTGTTGTTGTTGTCGTCGTTGTTGTTTCTCGTTAGGGGCCGCGGTGGCCGAGTGGTTAAGGTGTCCCGACACTTTAACACTAGCCCTCCACCTCTGGGTTGCGAGTTCGAAACCTACGTGGGGCAGTTGCCAGGTACTGACTGTAGGCCGGTGGTTTTTCTCCGGGTATACTCCGGCTTCCCTCCACCTCCAAAACCTGGGACGTCCTTAAATGGCCCTGGCTGTTAATAGGACGTTAAACAAAAACAAACAAACAAACAAGTTGTTTCTCGAGTTCTGTTGCAAAGGTTCTTTTTATTTGATCTTTAACTTATCAAAAGCACTTCTGATATTGTGGATCAATCGATAGCTGTCGTGTTGATGGAGAAAACCTGTCAGTGTTCAGTGTGTCGAGACGAGCCATTTCCATCTCGGTACAGTATATCTATATTTAGCGAGAACACTCCTCAATTAACTCTTAATGAGTCCGATGACAGGCCATGAAAACCGATTCCGATTCACAAATTGGTTTCACAAATTATTGGTCAGAAAACCTAATCTCTTTTGACCGTGATAACCCCTGCTGGATAACTACATGGTGTGTATGATGCCATCATCAGCAAAGACTCAAAGTCAGAAGAACCGGAAGAATGGATTCTAATGTAATTATAGAAACGACGAAGGTGTCCGGAATGTCTTCATCCATCAATACTTAATGGACAAATTATCAGGACAATCGTGATTGAGTCACGACGTCACCACCGCTGTCAGTGTTAATGAATTCCATCGATTGTGAGGTAGATAAGTGTTTCTGCTTGTGACAGTTAATGATTGTAAAGACTAATATGATTTACTCGATATTGTTATTGTATGTAAATCTGCGTCTTATTTTTGCATAACCTGCCGAAAACTGGATACCAACGAAAGTAAGTACTGTAAAAGTACATATTTTAACGGTAATCTTATTTTCGCGATTTTTTCGCTGGAACAATTAGCTAACTTTGATCGCGCTAATGTTAGTTTATCTACAATGTTTTATGTGACAAGCATTGTCGGGGCGCTAATTAATCCTGCGTTAATCCGTTTTAATTAGCTGTTGCGCTAAAATATTAGGACGTTTAAATAAAAACGTTAACAGTATTAGATAATGGAGTATGCTAGCGTCTTTTTTATCATTTCCATTAAGGTAGGCTAACTGCTGATAATATACACGTACTGTCATCTGCTTGGAATAAGAGCATCCGGAACTCCTCGGGATTTTTTAATAAAAAAACGAGGAGTTCCGGTTGGGAGTAAGAGTTGCCGAATTATCTGGTCGTTTGATCTGATCGGTGCACGAAATGACTAGTCTTGGCATGAAAGCACCTGCTTCAGGATACCACATCCCAAATGTGAAAGACTCTTACAATCTTTATGTTAAAAATCGATGAAGATCTTGATCTGAGAACGTTTATTCCGGCGAAACCATACAAAGCATTACCTTTTATGTTTTTCTGAGCAAACTTAATATTCCGTCTCGAGAAAATGACTGTTTTCGACACAATATGTATGTAAATATGTTCTAACCATGACGGGTAATTACTGTGCAATAATATCCCGTTGGGAAAACCACAATGAGAAGAAAATAGCCTCTCTTAATCTATGTCGTCAAAAGTAATTCTGTGGTTTAAGAGATTCCAAAATCTATGACGATTTTTGCAATCTCTAGTCGGTGCCCACGACAACCCGGCTCCTTGATATCTGAATTCCACTTTGTGATACGCATGTCATATTTAGTTTTAAATCGATTGTCATGATTCTTCCTACTGCGGTGGTCGCTTCAGATATCCCTGATAAAAGGGCTGTCCAAACGGTAATAATATTTTGTCATATCTTTCGGTATGAAAGTCATCTGCCATGACCGCTTCAGACATCTCTGGTTAAAGTAGCTGTCCCAATGGCATAGACAATCTTGTTTTCTGTTCAGTTGAGCGCAGCGATTTGTGCTCCATATATCATTGGGCTCAGCAATCCTTTTACTTGTATGGTTACAGCAGTAAGAAGAAGGGTGAGCCAACCAATGTCGACCCTGCAGAAAGGTAAAATGTTGTCGGGATACTAGTTGTCCTCGTGCTCTGCGGCCCTATCGGTATGTCCGCTGTTTACGAGCTGTCAACTGATATTGTGACAAGATGTTTCTGATTATCCAGTAAGAATTTGAACAATCCGAGGATGTTAAGTGCAGACACCATGAGTCCGCTATTTTTTCTCCCACGTCCAAAGTCAAACGCCGCGAACTGTCACCCTAAATCCCTATCAGGGACCTTGAAAATGCGTCATCGCGATCCCTGATGGCTAAAGTCCATCTAAACCCACGGTTATCGCTAAAAAATGCAGAATAACCGTTACTGCATTTCCTGGTGCGACACCTTGTCAAAAGTCTCTGTGAAACTGTGCAGATATCTAACTGTCACCCGCAATCGAAGCCTTTGTGTAAATATGATCACGTGATTTTTTTTCAAAATTAACACAGATAATGGTGTTTCATCCCATTGGGTCCAGCAGGTTTATAGGACTTTGCTCCCTTCCGCTTTGTCTTTCTGGTGTTGATAGTGTCCTCTGCAAGTGTTGTCTTGTAACCAACAATGAACGTGTTGTATGGTCCACGGTGGTTGGTGTACAGTACACAACTGCAGTTTTATTCAAATTAAACTTAAGTTCTCCTTTTTGGTTTGATCGCCGGCGTTTATCTTTTTCTAACAATGGGAGGAAACTGAAGTACCCTAAGAAAACCTAAGAGGCAGTTGACTACCTAGATTTGCGTGAAATTGGGGAATCGAACCCTGTCCGCCTAGGTATAAGGCAAGTGCGTAGTCATCGCGCCATCCGACCAGCCAAACCTTACGTTGCTTTCGTGTGGTTGCGCGTCCGTTTGTGGTATGCAAAGTGCCGGTTCTCACCAAATATACTAAGAGATAGGTAAATAAACAAGCATGCTGAATCAATGTATGTCCACTACCGGCCCCTGCTAAAAATAGTAACAGTGACCTTGACCTTGACCCTGAACCCTGAAACTAAAACTTTGATCTGTAGCTACTTATACTGAAGTTACAAACCAACTTTCACAAACATACCTTGAAGCATGACTGGGAAAAGTGCGGAAAAATTGAGTGGACGGATTGATAGACAGAGAGACAGTCGGGGGAGGGGGTATAGTATCCTCGGTTTCACCGGTAGGTGACGAATATGTTTCCAATCCATTCACACCTGGCATGCAATGATATTTCTGAAACCTGTTACATCGCGAACGGAATAGTTAAGACAATGCAATAAATGTGTGGCGTCTTGTTGCTGACTTTGTTTTAAATAATAATCTATTGGCAATTCCAAAACATCTTCCATTGTATATCTCGATACAGAGGAATTCAAATAAATGTTGATTAAGAAATGATGTGCGTAACCTTAGTTGAAACAGAGACTATAGAACGGAGGAACTGAAGTCGAGGCTGCAATAAAACCCAGGATATATTACATGGAATGATGTTTGGTATTGGGTATGTCTGGCTAGGTATTAATGCTGCGATCATTCAAATGTCAATTTGCGAGAGACATAAGGGATTTATATATACTTGTCTATAAATAGAACTATAGGAGATTGCCCCTGCGGACATTGACAAGTACTCAAGTAATGATTAATCATGATTAATCAATACAGTCTGCGATATATAATGGGTTTTATATTTGTCTCGTAAAGTTGGAGACAAGAGATCGTGCTGACAACAAAAATCAGACATGTTGCGCAAAATAATAGAAACAAGAAAATCTGTAGTATTGATGGATATGCATGGCTATGGACGGACGTCCGGACAGAACATGTTGTATACGGAATAACGGATATAGTCGATGGTTAAACCCAGACACTCAAGTAAGCGAGCAAGCAAACACGCACGAGAAAATCTTTAGCCCATAAACGCAGTGTTTATAAAATAATAAAATTAATGAAATTTCAATTTAAATAGATAAATCCAAAAACTGATTGCATGTTCGCCAATTTCAATAGTAAGTGTTAATATATTTAACTTTTGTTTGATTTTTAAATTGTAAATCGTGAGCGAATGTGAATATTGGTATGTGGATTTGACTTCAAAACAGCCATTACCTACATGCATTCCTTTGATCAACTGCTTTGGTACAGAAGATAATTATACGGAATTAGTTGCAATTAAAAGAAAGCGTAATTACTTCGAATAATTAAATATAGGACAACGAGACGTCCGTCACAATCTCAGAATCTCGAAAATACAGAGGCCGAAGGTACAGTCGAAAATCTAATTGATAGCGAATTAAGAATTGTAGTCAATATGATTAATGAATAACAAGTAATTAATCAATTTTAAACGCAGACACGGGTCTTATCTTCTCGTAAAACAGCGTTGATGTACAGTCTAGATTGTAGTCCGAAATACCCAACTCGCACTTCGGACTATCTCGGTACCAGGTGATCATTTGTTATACGGGCGATAATGATCGATTTTAGCATTAACGGATTTCCAATAGGTCTCCACTCTTTGTACAAGGACCTGTTAACATGCTGAGGTGAACGCGGTAGAATTTATTCCGGAAAGGTTATCTAATATATTACCCGACAAAGACAGCGTTGTTTATCCTATATCATCTTTAAATACCCGTATAGGCGATTATGTGTTCTAGTCGCTTTAATATCAACGAGTAATTTATATAAAATTCGTAGATAAATCACGGAGATAGCCTTGGATGTTATGTGGGTAATTAGCGGCAATTGGGCGGTCTTTCCTCTTTATTGCCGTGTGGTAATACACCGAACGGTGTGTGTTCCCTAATAAGGCCTTTTTCACCCTCTTGTTGAGATCTTTCTACGACTTTGACCTCGAAATATTCCACACACGAGGCCTTTCTCAGATTTTCTATTTTGATATTATATACTTCTTTATAAGTTGCTTGATATTCAACCAGAACAATTTCCATGCGATTTGATCCATAATGCATTTCCCTACTACAACTTTCTAAATTTATAAACGAATTCATATTAAAATTTTATGTTCCTAAGCATACAATAAATTATAGGATCGCTTTCTCGCACGGCGCCCTGTATTTTAACCCTTAAAGATAAGTCATGTCTTTTTGATTTCAAATCCCCACGTCCGTCAAACATCCTGGTCATATTTTTTACACTTCTGTTTAAAAGCATATCTACAAAATCAACATGAGACACTTAGAGCACTCTAAAACTAATTCTGAGTGCATACACGAATGTATTCGGTGGCTGCGTGATATATCGCCCGTAATATATTCAGATGCTTGTGGTGCAAATCCGATGTTTGTCTTCCTCTTGAATTCTGCTTAGATTTGGGAATTGTAAATCGCGTGAAGAGAAACGTGGGGTCTTAAATCTGTCGAAATTCAGGTTCAAAATACCCATAGGAGTCTGGTTAAATAGTCAGGCATTCAACTTGTTCGTGTTGAATGTAGAAACGTGAAATATAGGAAAATAGTTTAGGTGCACTACGACAGAAGTGTTGATATAGCATTTAAACGGTCTTTATTCCAGAGTGATATATATATATATATAAATGATTTTCCCCCGTTACCTTCATATTTGCAGAAGAAAGTCTAAGCGTAAGAATAAACAATTGGATTTTTTTTTTGTTCAAATTATTGTTAGCCCGGTTATTTCTAAACATTTTCTTCGGATTGGCATGGTTTATGTAAGCATTTTCGTAACACAAGTTACACAACTAATGAAAGTTTATACGTGACGTTTCGATGACTAGTACGGTATGTACGATGTCACCTTCAGTAGGCAAACGACCAGGGCAGTATGTGTAGTACACAAATTTGTAAACGTGTACGTGTTGTCTTCAAAATTCGAAGATCGATGTCGGCTATGCTGCAGTATACAATTATCTGCTGTGATATTATAGAAACATCATGTATACGCATTCAATGGTTGTGTTACGAGAATCCTTACATAAAAAATGTTAGCCCGTATTGAACGCTGGTTCATCAATTTCCGCGAAAAACACTTGGGATGAAATATACAAGAAAATATATCTTCATTCCGGATATTTCCAAAACACCACGACAAGTTTAACTATTATTAATGATTGATACTCTTACATTTTGATGTTGTCTATTTCTCTGATAGACTGAAGTGAAATAGCCCCCCTCTTAAAGCTTTTGTTTACCCCGAATGATTGACGTTTATTGGTGTCCCCTGTATAGTGTTTCCCGGGAAAGATTGACGGTAATTGACATTTCTCAGTGAAATGGACATTTCTCAAGAAATGTAAACGTTTAAGTTGTATGCCGTGGAACCGTGTTTGTTCTCCACGAATATTCGACGGTAATCGACATTTTACTGTACACGTGCATGAAAATTGCAGATATAAAGATATCGATGTCTGTAGTAATACTGGAAGAGATTGCTTGACATGATAAACAATTATTTAAGACTTGTATAATGTAATGCATGTGTCACACGTAACACATGTTTCCAAACATGAAATTTCCTCGAAGAATGTGCATTTTATTTCTGGTGAGCCGTTCTGACAACGACTAATTCACACTGATTAAAAATCATGAACTTTGACCCGAGCAGCTGCAGTTGCTACACGTGCCTTTGATTACCTGTATATAAAAATAGAAATATTTGATCAATAATCTAATTCGAGAATTCGATCAAAATACTCATTCAGAGATATTCACGATTAATTCATTTGGTATGCAGTAAAGTTCTGAATATGATGGTCTATGGTCTGCTTCACGGACGCCAGTTTTCGGCCCCTCATCTGGGATGCCAGGATTGAGAATTCCGGTCGGTATCGATTTGCCAAATTACCGTTCAACCATGTTGAGCTTTCAGAATTGGTCTTGTCCATCTACGATCTATTTGAGATGGAACGAAAGAAACAAAAACAATTGACAAAGCAAGCATCAAGTTCGTGCAGGCAGCGGAAGCAACTCGCAATATCGTTTCATTTCATTTCCAATACATTTTTTAATTCAACAAAAGGATTAAGCAACATACCTATATACGCTCTCTCCATGGCTGTCAACATACTGACATGTATCATATTTGAAAACCTTGAATAATAATATTTCAACTACCATAATGTAGAGAAATTAATCCTAAACATCACGAGCACATAGGAATTAAAACGGATCATGGAACACGATTGCTTTTTCACGACAATGTTTGGACGACTCTCCTCCGGGCCAAACAGCTCGTTTCGTTTTGAAAATACGCAATGATGTGTCTTTGCTGTAGCTCACGGTACCCAAGAGCGATACTGGAAGGTTACCAACGAAGGAATCCAAAGAACCAAGAACTTGCCGACTAAGTTAAGACGTCAGAGTTTGTGGTTCTATAGGGATGGTTAGCGTGGATTTCCAATAGTCTGTGTTTCGTGAGTTTACTCGAGAGAACATAGGGCAACCAGTGAAATGTATGGCAGGAAACAGTTGAGAGGTCAGCATTGCCTTGGCTTTGGTGAAGAAAGTCTTAACCAGGCTGGAAGGCATCAAAACAATTAGTTTTTAGTTTTTAGCAATCTCTGTTGAGAGGTCAGTATTGCCTTGGCCTTTGGGAAGAAAATCTTAACCAAGAATGTTGTTTTGTTTAACGTCCTATTAACAGCCAGGGTAATTTAAGGACGTGTCAGATTTTGGAGATGGAGGAAAGCCGGAGTACCCGGAGAAAAACCACCGGCCTGCAGTCATTACCTGGCAACTGCCCAGCGTAGGTTTCGAACTCGCAACCCTGAGGTTGAGGGCTAGTGATAAACAGTGTCGAGACACCTTAACCACTCGGCCACCGCGGCCCCTAGCATGCTGGAAGTCATCCAAGGACAGCTATCTCTGTCAATCATCGTGGACAAGTTGGTTGGCATTTGCAACAGATCAGGGACAAATGTCAGGAGAACCTTAATGTATCCGCCGTGGTTACAATCGCCATGTTCGTCCATCCATGATAACTTCCTGGTTATTGTCAAAAATATGTTGACATGTTTATATTCTCTGAACAATTAATCTCCTTACTGGACATTACTGATGAGTTTTCTACAATTTGATATAACGAAATTATCTATTGCCCATCCAATACCATAAGGACCACAGTCATTATTAATTTTAATCGCCGTAGTGCAGAACCTTTAGCTTCATCTGTCGTTGACTCCTAGTGGAATTAAATATTGATAGATATTTGGAATTGAGGAATGATTCCCAAATTGATTTTCGTAATTACTTCATATCGCATTCAGCTATATATATATAGGTGACTGAGCAAAATACGTCAAGAGCTCGAAGTTTTGACGGCCCAATTATCCGAATTTCCAGTAAGCCGGAGATTCGGTTGGCGAAGTTTCTGGCTCTTCAAAGGCCTGCTATTCCAGAGGTTGATTTATATGTATAAAAGTAAATCGTAAGAATATTTCAGTGTTCCATATTAGAAACATTCTCACATTAAGGCTAATGGGCCCTAGTTCGGACTATTGGTACCTTGGACCATTAGGGAAGAATAAACGAATCTTCAGACAAAGAATCTAAACTGATCCTCTCCCTTGGGAGTTGGTCCTAATGGTTGGGAGTAGGTTCTAAACTGTATCATTGCATTATCTAAACAGTTTAATTGCTGCACATGCAGAAACATACACCACCATGCTACAACGATTGGCCCGGGATTCAGAAATGCCATTGGTGATACATACGTATCAACGAAAAAGGTTGAGATTTTAACTTTTCTATTATCATACCGGTAAAAACGTGGATATTTTGCGAACTAGACAGGCTTTCTGGTTTTGTTTTTATTAAGAGCCATTGCACTGTCGGGCCTTCGTTAGTTATCGGTTCTTCGGAATAGCGTATCTTCGGAATAGCGTACCTTCGGAATATCTCGTCTCCCGGTGTATTCCTTAGATTGAGATGTCAAGCTGGTATCAACTCTCAAGCGGTAGACACACCGCCACAAAAGATGATGTCCTATTTCATAAGTCGTCGACAAATTACGGCGGTGTTCGGTATTGAATGCTAATAGGTTTACCTTCAACAGGTATCCAGTATACCACACACCTACTAACAAGTATTTTATTTCACACAGATGAGTAAGAACCCGTACAGGTATTTATCTGAGAGACTACCATTAACGACACAGAATGAGTTGTGAACTCAGGTATGTAGGCATAACGCTTTGTGATATAGACAGGTTCTAGAAGGGGCTCCTTACGCGAGCGATCAACTTACATGTATGTATATGCATCAACTATCGTTTTGTTAGAAAACACTCATTAAGTTCGTTCGAGCGTGAATGACTTTCAAAAAGTACAAAGACATCAGTGTTATGTTATACACGTCGTTTATTTCAACACAAATAATCAGTAATATGTGTGAAACGTTACGAAATTGTCACTGTAAGTAAAGTGTAGACGTCCACGTGATGATCTCGTGGTAGCGTGCTTGGGATGCTGGGTGGGTACAGAGGGGTGTGGTTATGGGTGGTGGTCATTGGAGATTTCAACATAGGAAAGCTATATGGTTGCCGGTCGAGTGATTTCGTCTGGTATTGTTCACCATGACAGTGGCTGGGGGGGGGGGGGGGGGGGATATGAAAAGCTAGAACAATGAGGTTAACATTTTAACAGTGGTAAAATATGTGTAAGTGTATTAGGAAGTAGAAATGGAAAACACTCTGTCTGTGGGGGGGGGGGGGGGGGGGGGGGGGATATGAAAAGCTAGAACAATGAGGTTAACATTTTAACAGTGGTAAAATATGTGTAAGTGTATTAGGAAGTAGAAATGGAAAACACTCTGTCTGTGCTGGGACTCGAACTAGCGACCTCTCACTCTCAAGGCAAACATCCTACCACTAGGCTAAAGGGAAATTCCCGTTAGTCTGAGCATCCCCGCTAGAATGAGCATTCCCGCTAGACTGAGCATCCCCGCTAGAATGAGCATTCCCGCTAGACTGAGCATCCCCGCTAGAATGAGCATCCCCGATAACCTGAGCTACGTACAAACGTACACTCCCTCTTTCATTAAGTCTTCGTCCCCGAAGACAACCACAACCCAGACCATTTAGCTCCAAGGAAGCCACTCTCTATCTCCATAGGTTTTCTTTAGAGTTGTCAACGACAACAAATATACCCTGCCCGTACTGGGCCTTAAACTAGCGACCTCTGAGTGCAAGTGGATTCCAGCCACAAGACTAAAGGGGGAATTTCCGCTAGACTGAGCTATAAAGTTGACACATACTCCCCATCTTTACATATATGTATGATTTTAACGTCAAAAGAAAAAAAATGTCGCTTGAGCAGACGTTACATAGATTTGGTTTGTTTGGTTTGTTTTTGTTTAACGTCCTATTAACATCTAGGGTCATTTAAGGACGTGCCAGATTTTGGAGGCGGAGGAAAGCCGGAGTACCCGGAGAAAACCACCGGCCTGCGGTCAGTACCTGGCAACTGCCCCACGTAGGTTTCGAACTCGCAACCCAGAGGTGGAGGGCTAGTGTTAAAGTGTCTGGACACCTTAACCACTCGGCCACCGCGGCCCCACGTTACATAGAAAAGGGCAATTGCGGAAGCTCGAAATTTCATAATAATCTTTAGTGTTGGTGACGGGTTGGATAAAGACTGAAGGGGCGCGAGTCTATATTATATACAGGTAGCCCAAGCCGTCGTATCATACCGATCACGTTATGTTTTTTTCAGATGTTTAGATACCACAATAGGTTACCATGGTATGACATAAGTGTTCAGAACTGACTATCAGAATATCGTCGGAAAAGCCATCGGTATTGTTGTAGACGGAACAGCTGTAGATAACGTTTATATTTTACTGTTGTCTGCTAATAGATAAATGTTTGTCAACGTTTGAAAAGAAATTAATTTTTGATTTATAAATGATTTACAGCGTTGATATCTTGGTCGATAACTGTACACATATATATATCTTTTCTTTTTATCTTGAGTAAAAAGGCAAATTGGAATTTATGATATTGGCTCCACATGTGGCACCGGAAACGGAAGTGACAGATAGTACTAGCGTGTCACATGTTCCACGTGTAGCGAGTGACATTTCTCGGGACCACGACATGGAAACCCTTTGCGATACAACAGGAAACGAAAACCACGCGCACTACCGGAAGCAGAAATCAAGCATGGCGCTCGCGGAAATGTATATAACATTTAAACAAATGTACATATGTATCTTAGATGTAATATGTTTTAGACAATGTGATGGAATGAATTTGTACTGCAAAATTCACTTAAACAATCTAAAATGTCGTGACGTAATATCTACGATTATTTTATCTATAAATGCTGCGAAAGGAGAGGGCGACAAGGCTATCGGAAAACCAATAGCCCTGTCCGTATCATTTAAGTAAAGATCAACACAGATATGTGTCTTATCGTTCATAAAACCCAATCATCTAGGCTATAGATTCACGCGTAATACTCAATTCGTCCTGAAATTATATTGCTTTGGTAGAAAGTTTGTTCAATTAATCATACATAATTCTAGTACGAACAAGGAAACTTTCTAAAATTGTCCATTTCCAGTTTGGATTGCGATAAAATCAAATCCAGACATATTGACTTAAGACTGTTAGGGGTGTTCGTGAGAGAATGACGAAGATCTGGATTACAAGTCACGTAACAGGAGTAAAGCGGTATCAATTTAATGTCGCCCGAAGAATTATTGGCGAAACAATTTAAGGATGAGGGATCGGGGTCTCGTATTATTATGCTAACGGTACCCAAACTAGAAATAACCTCAAGGAGTCACCGCGATATGAGTAGAGCCATGTGGGTGCTAAACGCGTGCGTTATAAAAAGTTGAGGAAATCTTCAGGGTGAAATGTTACAATCCCGCCGTCATATCCATCACAGTAATTCATTGTGTTCCCAATGCTGTAATAATACTTGAGAATTTTTGGATCTAGTAAATCTTGAACAAAGCCGGAATATTTATTTTCACTTAAATTTTGATCACCTGACTTAACTTTGACGATTCATCGTTGTGGTTGGAGGCAGAAAATTTGATCGATATATGCATTTTTAAAGTTTTTGAAACCACAGGTTTACTGAATGTATTTATGTTGTAGGAAATCGATTTTAAAGTCCTTAACATAGCATTTCTAACAAAACCGCAATTGTGCTGAAAGATGATTTTAGTTAAACTATTGAGGGGTCCAATCACAACAGCTTCCTAAATAATTGACGACTCTGGAGTCATACGAGCCTAGCTTTTACCAGGAATGATAGAATTCGAAGCAAATATTTTATGGTGACAAATCTGAAATACTATTTTACGATTGTTGAATTCTTTATTCGACATTTTTTTCATTATTTTTTTTAGGTCGGAAGGACGAGTTCTCATTATAAGACAAGAGACAAAACGCCATTTTATATGTCGACACAAACATTTCTACATCAAATCCGTTTTTTGTTGGTCAAAATCTAGTACAGATTGGTGACATTACTAGTCGTTACTAATTTTAGAAACGACAGGTAGATACTCGCCGTATGACGTCATTTAACCCTGACGTCATGGAATGCATGTAGCGACCGTTTCTCCTGCCAAATGTTGTATTTGTCAATTTTCTCGTATTCGAACTTATTTCGTGAACAATACAACACTTTATATCTAAAATAGCAGCTTAATACTTTTATTTCTTCATCATGTAGTTCGACAGATACGATTGAAATGTTATACTTGTCTCGATTTTGTCTCGTTTAGTAATTTCCCCGTGTATAAAATTAATTGCATGCCCGTCTTAACAGAAATCCGCTATTGATTTCAGACATGAGGTAAATGCCCTTATTCTAGGGCAGGTAGGTTAAACCCGATAGCTTCTAATGTTAAAGCGAACGAGTTCACAGTTAAAATATCAAAACTCATTTAGGATACACTTTAACAGAGACCTATATATCACCTGTAAGTCTTCGACTTCAAGGTGGGGAGAGCTCGCAAGGAGTCGAACTGGCGGCGGCTACTTGTACAGTTCGCCGTACGACCGTTCAATTACAATAGTCCAAGAGGTCGTCACATCAGCATTTACGTCTTACATTTTGGCAATAACAATAAAAACATATTAAAGATACCAGCTGTATATCTACGTGTATAGTGTATGTAGTCTTGGTCTTTAGATAGGCGATGTCTGGATCGTAGCGAATTACTTTGGTTATCTTGAGAAACATATGGCAGTACAAGAAGATCTTTTTTTTTCTCGGAGAACGGGCAGCATATAGGGGCGATACCGGAAATCATCTGTATAACTCGGCAACTTTTGCCGTGTCTAAAATATGGTGGCTAATAAGTGCAATTTATTTTCTTCGTCCCGCTAATCATCGTCTTTTCGCAACGATAAAACGAAATAACGAAAAAAAGTAACGCAAAATAACGAAATTTTGAGGTCGCTGTTTAGCGACGCGAAATCGTTATTTCGTTCTGTTGCTGCGAAACGACGATGATTAGCGGGGCGAAATAATGAAATAACGAAATGGCACACATAAGCCACCATACTAAAAGGCAAATTCTCGAATGTCTGAAATACAGATTCTGTAAGCATGAATTCAGGTCACTTTGGATTTCGTCAAAGGGCACAGATTAAAATTACTGTACTGTGGTATGAATTTAATTTTGGAAGAGTTGGTGATCATTGGTTCTGTCGAAAAAACAATAATGAAATAAAAATAATCTTTTGGCCCCGGATATGACGTGACAGGTGGCCTTACTGGTCAAGATGAAGTATGTGATTGGCCAATGTAGCGGTAAATGCAAAATGCAGCTATACAGTTAAAAACAAAACAAAGTTAAGATAAAATGCAAGCTGAATAAGTGGATGTATCTTTTCAAATGACACGTTAATAAAATTATATTCCTGATTCAAATGCAGTCTTATTATCACCAAAAATGATTCAAACACCAACAGTTTTACATTATAACCACCAGCATTAAAACTATGCCGTTTATCTTTTTTTTAAGAAATTTCTTGTTCAGAATTTTTATCTAAATTTGGAGCTTGCCAATTGGTATGCAGCTGCTTTAAATTGAAAGAAAATATCAGGTTTTTTTTTAATTATCTTAATTGCATAGAGTGATCTCCCCTTTATTTGTTCTTCTGCTCCTCATTATAATTCTCATCGATTTCAAACTTTTTTTTTTATTTCGATTAAAGGATTTTAAAAGTCGTTTTCCATTTGTATAATTTTGTCAAATATTTGTTTTGCTTTTGCCAGATAAATGATAGTTAAAGACTCATCCTCGAACACATGATCCAGTCGGCCTTGTCAACACAATAAAAACATTTCAAAGATCTTTCTTTTAAGTTTTTAATATAAAATATTTTGGGGAAATATATCATTACTGTTGACAATGTTTATTCATAATATTAAGAGAGTTATTAAAATTTCAATAAAACTCCACATTTTACAAGTGTTTTCTTCCACTTTGAAAATCAAATATTGCATAATAACATATTGAACTACTTGGATTGGTTTTCGCTTTCAACAGCTTGCCTTTGAAGTGACGATACACCCGCATTGCATTGTGATAAGTGGCCTCTCATGTTCTAAGTACCCTGTATATTGATAGCAACCCCGTCTTACGTCGTGGACGAAAATTTATAATTATTTCATAGCTATTCATTTTTTTAAAGTATTGAAAATTTTCTTTTCAAAATATTCAGAATTAAGCAACCAAAATATGCTCAGCCACGTTCTACTTTATAGAAAATGTCTTGATAAGTGGTGAAGTTGAAATGTCGAGAATTTAGAGTGATGACGTAATAAATTATATGATATAATGTAAATCTGTAAATTAATAGGATTTTGTTAATTAAGGTGTTCCTACCGGGATTATAATACCGATTGTAGATACACGGTACTACATCACGTTGTTTTATGGGTTCAACGTCATCGCAAAAGCCAGGGTCATGTGAGCGCGATGTCAAGAAACAATTACAGCCAGGGTCATATGAGGACAAAGCCAAAAGACAGCAACAGCCAGGGTCATATGAGGATGGTGTCAAAAGACACCAACAGCCAGGGTCATATGAGGACAAAGTCAAAAGACACCAACAGCCAGGGTCATATGAGGACGAAGCCAAAAGACACCAACAGCCAGGGTCATATGAGGACGAAGCCAAATGACACCAACAGCCAGGGTCATATGAGGACGAAGTCAAAAGACACCAACAGCCAGGGTCATATGATGACGGTGTCAAAAGACACCAACAGCCAGGGTCATATGAGGATGGTGTCAAAAGACACCAACAGCCAGGGTCATATGAGGATGGTGTCAAAAGACACCAACAGCCAGGGTCATATGAGGATGGTGTCGAGAAACACCAACAGCCAGGGTCAAATGTGGATGGGTGTTAAGGAGACACCAACAGTTAGAGTCATATGAGAACGTGTGGACACGGCAACAGCCAGTGTCATATGAGGATGGTGTCGAGAAACGGTCATATGAGGATGGGTGTTAAGGAGACACCAACAGTTAGAGTCATATGAGAACGTGTGGACACGGTAACAGCCAGTGTCATATGAAGACGATTGTCAAGGAGTCATCAACAGTCAAGGTTATATGAGGATGACTTTCAAAGGCACACGGAAACAGCCAAGGACACCAACAGTTAGGGTTATATGAAGACAATCGTGTGTCAGTGAGACACCGACTGTCAAGGTCATATGAGGCTGATGACAAGGTGACACCGACAGGAGAAACAAGACACGGAAGAGAAAGGCTAACAACCAAAGTGTAACCAGTGTCCTTTTTAAGCAGGAGACAGTAGAATGTGCCGTGGGATAGAACACTTCCAACACTCTCTGGGTTAATACTCCCCAACACAGCATACACGGTATGACTGTAATGCTCCCCAGCACAGAATACACGGTATGACTGTAATGCTCCCCAGCACAGCATGCACGGTATGCCTGTTGCCTTATTGTTACGAGATGGGTTATATTCTCCGAAACAACAAACGACTGTAACCATATTGTTACGAGAACCATTACGTTTTAAATGTTGCTACCTTTACATTAATTAACTTCACCAGTTGTTCATTTTAACAGCAATGGCGCCGGCATTATCCATCCTTTGTATGCATTGTAGTTCTCCATGACGTAAGTACTGTACAGTGAAACTCCGACAGCCGTGTTCTTGTGGATGTTTGTAACGTAAGGTATAGGTAATTCGGAGATCCATCCACCCACACCAACCCATCCATCCTATTGATGTGTCATGGTGACATCGCAGCGCAAAAAACAATACAGCTATGGTGAGGGTTATTGGTCTTTAAATTCGTGTGGACTTGGTTTGTTTTTTGTTTAACGTCCTATTAACAGCCAGGGTCATTTAAAGACGTGCCAGGTTTTGGAGGTGGAGGAAAGCCGGAGTACCCGGAGAAAAACCACCGGCCTACGGTCAGTACCTGGCAACTGCCCCACGTAGGTTTCGAACTCGCAACCCAGAGGTGGAGGGCTAGTGTTAAAGTGTCGGGACACCTTAACCACTCGGCCACCGCGGCCCCTTTGTGTGGACTCTGCAGTTGAATTTCGGTTTTGTCGCTGTGAGCTTTAATATTCAGTATCACTGAATATAAAAATCAGACTGAATAAACCAAAGCAAAATCTAAGACAAACAATTATGTCGTGTGGTTTGTCGCGTTTTCGTATTGTCGTGTTGTCGCGTTGTCGCATTAGCGGAAGAGACAATAGAAAATGGTCAAAATCACCACCGTAGTATAACGGTATGATACGTATACGCTATAGTACTGTTTGGTGTAAGGTTTTCTATAAAGATTTGTACAGGTGCCTGTGATCATGTTCGCTAGCTATAGATTTTATCTCCGCGGGTACACACTGGATAGTCGCCTCACGGTATGTACTTCACCCTCCACAGACAATGTCTGGGTACTTATATGGTCTGTCACCTTTATCGCCTAGACGTACCTGTCAATTTCTCACCTGACTAACGACACCTGTCACACTTCAGTAAGTATCTACGTGTGCCTGTGTCCTAACTTCTCTAATGAAGAAAGAATGTTATTGAATCTGACCAATCGAGACGAAACTTAAGCTCCCATACAATAAGAAAACTACTGAGGCCTCCTCCTCAAATACACTGAAACAGTAATGTTCTTTATTCAGAAAGTATTCTTCATTGTACCAGTTTGTTTTGAGATGATAATTGAAATACGTTTCCTTTTAAGTTTCGGTTGGAACATTTCGGCGCGCCATCAGCCATTAGACATGCTAATCTTTCTCGATTCGGGACTTTCCGTAAAATGATTAATTAATTATAACCTTGAGCAACGGTGTAGAGATACACTATATTTAGCATTTCGTGTTAATCGTCGATGTATTAAGGCAGAGAGCCCCTACACACTGTGTTTACCTCCAAAAAAAGAAGAGTTCCAGTTTGTCGTGTAGTTTGGCCACTTACTCTTTATAGAAAAAAACAACGCGTTTTCATACAATATTCATCGTACACTTTCCGTTTTCGCAACAAAATAATAACACAATAATGATAATAAATATCCATGCTGGGGATTCGAACCGAGGAACCTTTGAACCTACGGTTTGGACTGTACATATATCCAATACATTACCTAACACAAAAAAATAAAGAATGATATTTCTACACACCGTAATAGATCTAAATCTGTATCAGTTCATTTGTCCTTGGTCCCTGCGATTGACGAGATCGGCATTGACACTCGGGATCATTCTGGCGTTTGTGTCGCCTCTCTAATAGGCAATGCATGCGTTGCATTGCAGTGTCTCCTAACAAGCACATGCTATTCACCATTTCTACATTTGGATCCCAGAGTCGTGGAGACTTTGCCGCCATTATGTAAAGGTCAGATGGTAAGCAGACCAATCTTCTGAGCGTCAGGCGAAAACCGAGCACATAATACAACAACTGCTGTATCCTTGACATAGCCGTACCGGGGTCGAACCCGCAACCTTCATCTGGTTTTTTTTTTTTGTTTTTTTTGTTTTGTTTAACGTCCTATTAACAGCCAGGGTCATTTAAGGACGTGCCAGGTTTTGGAGGTGGAGGAAAGCCGGAGTACCCGGAGTACCCGGAGAAAAACCACCGGCCTACGGTCAGTACCTGGCAACTGCCCCACGTAGGTTTCGAACTCGCAAACCAGAGGTGGAGGGCTAGTGTTAAAGTCATCTGGGGAGCGACTCTTTCAATTTCAACACCGTCTTAATACATAAATAATTAAAATACTTGCATATTGACAAGTTTTGCTCTTTTGTCGTTTTCTCTCCAAATTATGCATTATTTAAATTAGAACGAGCTTTAAACGTCTCTGAGCTAATGAGCCTAATGAAGATTGTGACAACTTATTCTTAATGACTTCAAATTCAAGAAGCCTGAGTAATAGCCGTTTTGGCCGTCAAGGTCATTCGTTTTTGTTTCAAAGACGCCATTTAATGATGGACTTTAACGTGTTTTGAAAAGTAAAAAAAAAAAAAAAAAAAAAAATTAGCCTTAATTATAAAGCAGGGAAGGCAATTACAATAATTGACAGAATGGGAAATTCAACTGACAATTGACTTAAGGTGTTATGTTACCTTCCACATTCTACCTCCAAGAGTTACCTCCCTTCATAAAACTAAACAATAACCACATTTCTATTACTTACAATATCTATCCTACAAACAAAAATGATTATTTGAAGAACAATAGGAATGGAGCACGAGAGTTTGTCGCAAATACGATATACTGCGGGGCGAAACGCCTTAAAATGACAAATTATTATTGTCCGCGCTAGCTGTTCACAAAAAAAAATCTGTAGTCAGATGACACAATATTTATTGCTCGCCCTTTTTATCTGTTTTATAAAGAGAGATAATTTTTTGTAATTATAACACGGACTTTGATATGATATTCACAGTAATACGTGGACATTACCAGTGACTCGCTATTGATATAAACAGTAAATAATTGGGATTCGCGATAGTGTTTGATAAATATATATGTATATATAATATTGACGTAATATTCGCCCATCATTAGAAATATCATCTACTGATTTAAAGTTGTAGCAAACTTTCATGCACTTTCAAAATAGATTAAAAACACATTCACAGAAAGTGAATTTCGGACATATGTTCAGTCGACAAACACAAAATTGGAACTTTTGAAACGTTGGTAAATGTTCTATTTTAATGTGCAGTTGATTATGTTATGCTAACAAGACTTTCGTGCACCGGTCGTAACTATCGACACTTTCAGGTCAGCTTAAAAACAAGAAAAGTGATATTTTCGATTATAGAGTGGTATTGATCAAAATGAAGATAAAAATAGCAGGTTAAGATAGAATGAAGCATATAACGATATAAATGAATTTATAACTTTGGGGACTATTTGGAATGAAAATATCAGTCGCCAAGTTGACGAAATTAGCCGTCAAGCTAACAAATCTTTAAACTTATATGATGTTGTTACCCGTTAGACGGATTCTCCAGCTGGCGTTGACGGAGATAACCCAGATATTCAGAAGTGTCTATATAGGTAGATAATACCCCACTATCTTAAAAAGCGAAACGTATTGCCCTAACTCGTGCAGGGATCGAGACATGTATATTTAGCTTTTTACAACACGGGTCAAATGTGCGAATCTCCCATCGAACAAGGTCTAACATCCGTTTTTTTTAGTTCATTGTACAACTGTATACAACTTTTTTTTCCATTTTATAGTATTGTAGGCCTAATGCATAAAAACACATCAAGATTATATATAGTGTACATATATAATACATATATTTAACGCATGTTCCATTTTATAGTACATTTTATAGTATTGCAGTCAGCCCGAATTTCCTCTGGCACCAACATTAACACCATATATAAATGTGCTCGTCAGAATGTCTAAATTGTGGTGTTGGGGTCAGAGGAAACTCTGGCTAGCCTTAAACATGGATGACACAGTTCCTTAACGATGAAACGTGCATGTACATGTAATATGATGATAAAATAAAAACTGATTTAATCAATAAATAAAAACCGCGTTTCAATGAACATTTATAAGAAACATTTTTAAAACTAGCCATTTTCGGAAAGTACATCAAAATTTTCACCGCGAGTGGGAAAAGAAAAGACAGAAATGTTATGCTTAAGCAGAGACTTGTAGTCTATATCAGTAAATTAAACCGGAGACCTATATACTAAATCTATATACGTTGGTGTAGGTCTCTGATTAAACTTAATTTCCCGTAAACAGAACATAAAATAATTGATTTAATTAATTCGCTTATAATATTATTGCATGCGTTTTATTAAATATAGCAACTAGATAAGAATATATATTCTTAAAACTTAAACAGTTATAATAAAATTTATTTCAAATACTAAATTTTAATAGTTTCATTGTTTATGGGTTGCACAGAAAACAACACGTAATTTCTTATCAATAACAACACCGGCCGTGTGTACAACTGTACCTTTTAGATAACTGAATTAGTGCTTATTGAGTTATATAAGCTCGTACATCGCTCTTTGTCGCTGAGAGCGTACCTTTTAACATGAATTTGAAAGGGCTCTTTGGATCAGTATGAAAGCGAACACAGACCAAATATTTAATAGACCGTCCGGGCATGCGCGTGGCGGGATTACAAGTGGTGTAACTGTTTCGCTCACAGTTGTCAGTGAAAACGATGGTTTGATATGGAGAAGGATGGAGTACACTACTCTGGCGACGAGTTCACTCGCCTTCATACTCTATCTTAATACCCTGGATGCTGATTTCGCTTATGATGACAGGTAAGTGCCTGATTTTCTATCTGTGAAACTGTCAGTTTGTAAAATGCAGTGAACGGGCTACCTACACACACACATGTGTCATCTGCTATTTGCCTTTGTATACAGTACTCGTCCGGCTATCGAGCCGTATCGGGCCGGTGGTATAGGTTTCGCTAGACCGATATGTCTAAAATCCTTTTACAAATATCTTTTCATGTCGTTCTTTGAGTAAATACTTTAGTAGCCTGTCGTAAGAATTTGTGAGATTTTCGAGTGAAAGTCTGTACTTTTCAGTCTGTGTAGGGGGGTTGTGATCATGACCGTCCCGAGCTTTTTCTAAAGCAAACGAGCAGACGACAGATATTAAAAGTATATGAGAGCGTTTGACCTCTTAACTGGATGTATTAAATTGACCACACTTCTGTCTTTCAAAGATAACAGTACATTCTTCAAATAGAACCTAAAGCCATAGACAAGAATCTAGCATAGAAACGACAGATTAATTTAATGAGATGAAAAGATTTTAAAAAGTGGATCTTTTAACTAAGAAAAGCTATTTTACTTTAGACATCTAATCGGTTTAAAATTTAAACTACAAGTAAAAAGTTCATTTTTTCAACATTGATACTATGTTGTAATTTATATAATTTTGTTATAATAGAATCTAATTGGAATATCATTAGTAAAGTTGATGAATTTGTTAAAACATTCTGGCCAAAGATATAGCTCAAATAAAATATGTTAGAGACACTCCAAAATAATTATGTTGAACAGGTCTGCTTATTAAAGAAAGTCACTGTCTCGTGAAAAATTGAAGGCTTTCCAATTATCACCAAGACAGTGCATGGTCCCTCCTCCCTCTCAGATAGAACAAATCTGGTTTAAGACGATTATCACAGTCTGAATTTCATTGTAGTTGTGAAATTGGCAATATTTCGGTTTCTTGGTGTAATATTTGAAGTGAAAAGCAAAAAGAAGCAAGTTTAATGGGCGATAAATGGAGAAATACTTATTCTTTTATTATTTAAAGGAAACTTTCTGAAAGTAAGGGTCAATATATTACTAAACTGCTATGATTTAAAACAAACTTGACCATGCATGCATCAACCTCATATAAGGATGTAGGTCTCAGTTTGAAATCCTGTAAAGGTGCTTAGATTACTTTTACTTCCAAATGTACAAATAGATTTATAGCTAAAATGTTCTATGCAGAATTTGGTAGAAAATTCTCATGTCGATCAGGGTTGGTTTGTTTGTCCCAAAGGCATAACAGCATTATAAGCCAAATTTTAATGATAGTGCTGAAAACCAGAGATATGAAATATGTCTGTCTTCTCGGTTTAGATACTAATCCTGTTATATTGCATTGGACTACATACAATACAAGACGGGGTTCATGGCTATAAAAAGTATTATTACTTTGGTGACTTGGATTGACTGTCACCTGTGATTTTTGAGAGATATAATTCATGTATTTTATGTCCTCGACTTCCCTTCCATGATATTTCTGAATGATAATAGGATTAGGCATTTTTTTTTTTAAAGATGACCATTGCTATACAGATGTGTTTAATATTAAATGATTAAACATGACTGACACTGAAAAGAATTTGACAATTGCACCTAATATTATATACATATGTACATATATATATATGTGTCCTGTAGAACATTGTAATATATATTGCACATCAATTTTGATTGAATAAGATTATAGTACATCATGTAAATTTACCTGATTTGTTTTGGAACAGATGCAGTTGGCATAAATGTATACCACAGATTATAACTAAATATTAATTCACATAAATTTGTAGATATTGATTCAGCTTTGAAATGCCACTTTTCTAGGTCAGAAACTTTGCTGTTTAGAAATCTCTCTTGGCAAGTTAAAAAATTGTCAATACTTACACGCTACAAATGTCATTTCACAAGATTTGTTATTTCATGTATTGAATTTTAAAACAAACTAAATGTTTGAAATACTGTACTTTAGAGTTTTAAAAAATTCAGTTCAAGGATCTGTTATATATGAAAAAACATGGACAATTATCTTTTCGCCAAATCAATTTTATGCCATTACGGAGTCAATTCCTACCTAGGTAGAAAAAATCTTGACACATGTAAAATGTATTTTTGCTGGGGGACATGTATCTCTGAATAGAATTTTATAATAATCAACAGAAAATCTTGTTTATTGCCTCAAAGTAAATGTGTTGATGATTTTGATCATGACCATACTGGAGTGTGAGGATTACAAGGTGTCGGATATAAAAATGCATTTAATGGCTAACATAGGTATATTCTGCTGTCGGGGGAATCCTCTCCACAAATTAATTAATTATATGTATACACACGACGTCTGTGACATGATGATATATAGGTCTGCCTCAAAATCTCATAACTGTTCTCCTACATTGTTCTGAGATTCATCAAATACACAAGGTCTGAAAAATTAAATGATAATATTGAGATTGGTGTATTATAGGAACTTCCTAGTAAATCAAGCATGATTAGTATTGATTATTAATGTCACCAGAGGTGTGGGAGATAGAAAACAAAACCTGATTGTCTTGTTTTCCCCAAGATATATCCGTTATAACAATTGTATTTTATCAGCAGATCCAAATGGACAGATAATATGGGACATGTCTGTGTGCGTAGGAGGTGCAATAAATGAAATATATTGATAAGTATTTCTCCTGAAGCCTTTTAGTTTGAAGCATCAGTATAAGTTTCTTGAAGTCCCTGAAATGGCCTGTTTCCGAGCTGAATTTGTTCCCTAACACTCTTGGGCGGTAAGGGTTTCCTGAGCCTGAAGTCACAGAGACATTAAGGTTGCTTAAAATGATGCTCTAGACCCACTGAGACACTGCAGGTTGTTGTTCATTTCTGTGACCAGTTACCAATTTGCTAAAGGTGCCATAAGGAAGCCAAAAGAACATGTATTTAGGTAGTCCCCTATATCAACTGGGAATGGTACATGTACATAGATATATATATTAAACTGACAGACCCCTACCATGGGAATTGTACAAATATGCCTGGAGTCTGTCTTCGAACACTTCTATAATATACCATACATATATTGTTGCTTGTTTACTCGTCGTCTTCGAACACTTCTATAATATACCATACATATATTGTTGCTTGTTTACTCGTCGTCGTCGTCGTCGCTGTTGTTGTTGTTGTTGTTGTTGTTGTTGTTGTGAGCCGGCATAATATATATATGTATCAGGAGATGTAACTTAAGGATAGTGACCGATAAAATGTCTGCTCCCTGTTATAGCAGTTTTATAAAACTAGCATATATATATATTATAGGCTAATTTGATACTTATCTCATAAAATCCACAACAGACTGTTTTAATTGTTTTAATTATGCTTTGTTGTACTACATGATGATCATCTGGAGAAAAAAATAATTACAAATTAAAATTATCACTATATAGTTATTGATTTTGAACTTTGTTTTTACATTAAATGATTGAGACATAGGTTTGCAATTAACTTTGTCATTATAGTAATAAAACCCTTGAGGCATACAGTATCAAGGATTAAATTGATGTGTATTGCCACAAATTTGAACTTGAAAGGAAGTTATAGGAAAACCAATTGTAATACGTTTTATATTTAATCGATTGCATTTATCGGTTTCATAAAAAAGATGATTCATACAAGGAATTAAATTTATTAGTAACCAAGGGGACCTGTGATCACATTATTTAATCTCTTCATTTAATTTTTATCCGTTACTGGAATAGTAACCCACCACTACCTATGTACATGCTAGATTGTTTACCTTCTCAGCTAGTTTTCACCCTTAAACTATATTTAACTTAAATACATATTGTGTAATATTATTATTAAGATATGGAACCCAATTTTGATATGATTTCATCATTTTTCAAGTTAGGATCTCATAATAATCTTTACGTGTAAATGTTTGTGAAAGAAAATCATTGGACAATTTTCAAATTATAGATGTTTTGATTTGATATTTATTGCCAAGTAGTTATATTAGTGAAAAGGGTTAGTGTTAATACAACAATCTTCATAGGTATTTAGTTCACTCAAATTGCGTGTCATTGTTTGTATGTGCATTTAAAAACCAAATAAACATTATTAGTACACCTTTCGTGTTAAACATTTTAGAAATATTACATTCAATTGAGCGTGACTTGCTTTCTTGTTAAAAATGAGAAACAGGTTTAAAAACTTTGAGTCGGAGTTTTGTTGATGTCCTCTACATGTAAGGTCCGGGGCAGTAACATTTAACTAATGTACATTTTAAAATGATAGTAATCAAAACGCAGAAAGTGTAAACGGCCTTATTCGGTGTTGTACTTTACCACTTAGTCTATCTCTTAATGAGCCATTTGTCAGAAAGAAATAATAATTCACTGTTTTGAGGTGTATTTCATGAGCAAAATTAAAATATTTCTTTTATTTTAAAAGTCCATTATAAGTGAAAGTGTCATAAAATTGAAAGGAGAATAATTTGGGTGTATGTTCTTATTTTAGTCCACATTTGTTAAGTTGCCTGTAAAATGCCTGTTGCGTGCTTGCTGAACACTAGTATATATCAGATGTTAATACTATTCTGTAGTTTACGGTTGGCCATAAATGAGTTCATGATGGATAAAGAATTGCTCTAAATGTTTTAAGTAAACTTGAATGTTCATAGTAGTTGTGAATGTGGATGATATTTCGTGACTCTAATGAAGTTCTCTTCACGAATCATCAAACTACGAGTTTGAGACAGATTTAAACATGTACCAAGTTGAACATATGATTCTGAATTTGAAAGGCAAGTTTAGTGATAATATATATATTGCCAGTGTAATCATTTCTGTAAATGTTTCAATTTGTTTATTTTTCTGATTTGTTTAACATGTATTTTTTATAATTAGAAAACCATTTAAAAAAAAAGTGATTGATTATGAGGTGGAACAACCTCAATGAAAATGACACCTCTTATAGTGCTGCAACGATATGCCTCCCTCACGATACAATACGTATCACGATACTTGTCTCACGGTACGATACGTATCGCGGTACTTGTCTCACGGTACGATAGGTATCGCGGTACTTGTCTCACGGTACGATACATATCGCGGTACTTGTCTCACGGTACGATACGTATCGCGGTACTTGTCTCACGTTACAATACATATCGCGGTACATTTACAATGTGCCCAATTAGTTTATCCTGTCAGGGGTAAAGTGTAACGTGACCCCTCCTCTGAAAATTGGAGGGATACAAACATAAATCAAGGGGTACTATCACAAATTCACTTATCAAGGTTACTTATTTGTACAAATTTAGCCATCACATTACAGCTGTAATACAGGCCTAAGAAATCTTTGTCAAGGCTCGCCTGAAAGTAATATCAAATCACCAGGTCTGTCTTTATTTCATAAACTAACAACACTGGTCCAATTGGTCTAACTGTTTGGACCTCAAAAACAAAAATGGCCCTGACATTGATGAGTGAACACTTTTCTTTCGGCTCTGGGATTTACGCAAGATAAACATGATTGGTGTACGGCGTACGATCTGTAGCAAAACTACGGCTTTAATGAAGTAGCGAGAAACATCATTCAGGTTAGGAAATGACCTAGATCTGTGAGTCGTCATCAGCCAATCAAAATACAGGATTCCTGACAGTAGATCGGGAAGACTTCACCTCGACAATTTTGATTCTTAAGTGATTTTAAATAAATTTAAACCACCTGTTTCAGCTACACAGATCCAGAAAAGTTTCTGTATATATGTAATTTAAATGAGCGATACAAATTACCGTGCAGAAAATCGGAAACTGCCTGAACCGTTAGAGCACTAGCGGATCCAGGAAGGGGGGGGGGGGGGGGGGGGGGGGTCCTGGGGGGTCCCTTTTTTTATGAGGAAAATTTTTTTATAGCCTTAAAAAAAACGGCAATGCCAAACCCTCCCCTCCTGCTTTTCGCAAATCTTACCCCGATGCTATGATCATTTCATTTTTTTCGAAATTTTGGCCCCCAGACCCCTCGCCAAAAAAAATTCGGCTTTTCAAATTCCTTGATCTGCGCCTGGAGCGTACCGTGATGCAAGATCAAAATACCGTGAACCGAACCGTGCCATTTATACAGCGATATATCGTACCTGGATTATCGTTGCAGCACTAACACCTCTCCATTAGTTTTAAGTGTGAGGAGAGCTCTAATTTAGAGATATTATTTAGCTTGATAGTACCATGATTTAAAAAAAAAAATTGCTGCTTAGAATTAATTACCTCCCCTGTAAAGGTATTCATCCCTCATTTTGATACAGTGTATTTAAAGAATTCCTGAATATGCAATATTGAAAAGTATAGAATAGAATTGGCGATGCAGAAGTTGTAGCAGTAGTTTTTCTACTGGATTTCTTTTTTTTCATTATTTTTTGTTCGTATTTATTTAAGATTTATTGAACAACTAGAATTTCATTTTAACAAAAATTTTATACAAGTTCAAACAGCTACATCGTTACATGTATATATCTGTAGAATGAATGTGAGCCTTAAGTTTTATGACCTGGCACACTCGGCTGTAAGGTCTAAGAGCTTCAAACAGTGTTTAAATCCTGGTGTGCTGGTACTCATAGATTTGTCTCCTTGTGTTGTCTCCATGCGTGGCGTCTCAGTGTATCAAGACCTACACAATCAGACATAAAATAATTGGATCTGTGACTGGGATGGTCTTTGGTGAAAAATGTCACTTATTTGATTCTAATATTCGGTTACATATCTAGGTTCTACTCTGTGAATATTTTTTCATGCAAATTGAAAACTGCAGATGTAGCCATAAACAGGAAGTCGCCGGCAGCCATCGATCTAAAAAATAATATGATCATTTGGTTCGCTTGATTACTGTACAGACAAGGATATGTTATATATTAAGTCCGGAATAGGAAGATCTAACCATTGGAGATTTAGTACAAGGTTTTAGAATGTGAGGCGCCAAGGTCTCGCTACATCAACCTATAACATAAATTCTACTGACAGAGTTTGGTTGCCTCCAATTATATTGAAGATTTTGCTGTAAGCACAGACTTACAAAAAAAATTATGAGGGAGAAAAAAAAAAAAAAACATTATATGGAATGCATGTTCATTATTAAGATTCACTCTATAAGAAGCTTCCATCTATAACCAGTGGTGACTTTGAATTCCAACCCAATTTATTTATAATTTATTGCTCTATCATAACAGTGGCCAATTGCAAATTGCTGTTCAATTTAAACGACGTATATGGCACATGTACAATGGATATGTAAATGAGCCTTGTCACTAACTAGGAAAAATGAGTCTTCAACCAATCGTTGCTATCGAAAACATGTAAGGATTTCATTAGATTATATAATAAAGATTCATATAGAATCGAGCACTCTTTTTCATGTAGTATTGAAATTATAAAACTCGTTAATTAACTACCTGTATACATGTTCGATCCACTATTTCATAATTGTATGGGTTTGTCTAAAGGTATTTGGATGCTATGATAATAATACCTGTTAGCTAGAGCCGTGGACAATGGCTCAATGCTTCTGACATTATACAAACAGTTAGGATGTATACAGATATAAAATTAATGATAATTTAATGAAGTTACCTAAAAAGTCCAGACTTATTCTTGAATTATTGTATGCACATTAAAATATGTTTAAGAATTATCTGAACACACATTGTCAGTGTCAGACAGCATTGTGGGGAGGTTTCTAGCGTTCCGTTTGCTGGGTTCATCATATAAGAACACTGGGATAACAGGTTTTAAGGCATAGGTTCCTTGTAGTAGCTGATGGCTACCTCACTGAACACCATAATGTAGACCCATCCAATGCTCAGTGTCCAGAGCGGTTGGCCAGGTTAAGTATCTTTCGCAAGGACACCAACCGCTTCACCTTAGAATGGTAGATGATTTCAGTTTCCTGAAAATCACAAATCGCACTTGCATGATCCTATGCAGCTATGGTTGGAACAGGTTGGTGGTAATATAGACATCAAAATTACCCAGTATTCTCTTTTTCATAGTCAAAGAAAAATCTGACTTCATTTGAGGAAGAGATTTTCTTCTCATTTGCCCTGCCCACCCACACTCCCACCCTGTCGACCCACCAACAATCATTCAATGATATCAGTTTTAATTTAATTTGGGAACATTCGGGTAAATTTGAAAAACTAAAGCGTTATTGAAATAGCAGATGTCTCTATGGGCAGGGTACATACCTGGAGCCTAGTCGCTATACCACTTGAGAAATCTGGGTCAGCCCAGGTAAATAAACTGGCAGGGTAATTTGGGGACTGTTTAATTACTGCAGAATGAAAATTCTATTTAACATTTATTCTCAGGTTTTCAGACTTTTAGTATAAATGTTTGAACTGTCTCTCCAGTGTTTAATAGACAAATATCCTGCTTTCCTACCGGACCTTGGTCTATGGACATGTGCCGGGCAAACAAAAGGACCCTGTATCAAGTTCTGTCACATAGATCTGAGTTGGTGTCTGTTTGTGTACATTGCAAATGACCATTCATACAAGAATCACACACTTGTACATTATAATGACCGTGGACTCTATTTTCCATTGAAGATGAGAGGTCCATGTTAAGCTTTTCGTTGACAAAGATCTTATCACCTGGTTTTGTACAGAGTTGTTCCAACAAAGTGGCCTTCGCTTTGAAGACTGAAGAAGTCGTTGACGTAATTATTCAAATTAAAGTGTCAGGTTTTGCATTAAATGGGAAAGAAAAGTTAGTTTGTTTGTAACTCAATATTTACTTTGATTTAGGAAAAAGTAAGGTTAATTTGAAATGGTGTGAATTTCAATGTTTTTGAAGCATATAGATTTGCTTTATTGATAGGAGTTAGCAGTGGATTAATTACTGGTCAGAATGAGCCGTCGGTGCATGTACTTGTTCTCTACGAACATGTATACCAAGATGATCTACCGATTATCCACAAATTTAGTGTTAAATTCTCTGCTTTGTAAATTGTGTCATTGATGTAAACTTTCAATATTACTCATTCTGTAAGGCAGATGTTTAAATTTGTTAGGTTTATTAGCATACTGGTTTATGAAATGCTATTGGAAACAAATTATCAAGTAATTTGCATTGTAACAACAGACCTCTATATGCGTTCTAGCAAGATATTTGGCCCGTCTGCAGCCTATTTTGGGTTCTATAAGCACATGAGTGTCTTGCAATATTTGGAGCTTGTGAAAGTTTTATGTTTTCTTTTTCAGACTTAATCTTTAATTATCATGAGTTAATAACAAGCATACAATTTGTAGCAGACCTGGACTGGGTTGAGTGGCATTGGCCATGCAGGTAGCTCAAATGGTCAGATCCTCTGTCTAGATTTTAGAGGTCCAGGGTTCAAATCCCAGTCTGGTCGTTGCATTTTTCCTCTCCAGGTGTTACATTTGGCACCCAACTTAATACCCACGGCGGTGATATAGGGTCTTGAAGGTTGAGCTTGGGGTTGAAGACTTTGTTGAAGGAGGGAGGAATGTAGTGGAACTTGATTGGCCTGAACGCCAGTGGCCGTTTAGTAGCTCAAATGGTTAAAGCATCCATCTGATCTAGATTTGGGACGTCCCGGGTTTGGGTCCCGGGTTCGAGTCCTGGTCTGGTTGATTCATTTTCCCTCCTGTTAAACTATATATGTATATAAAAAGGGTGATTTAGTACAGGTATGGGGTACATTCAGCAAGGAAAAACAGTAAGTGGTATTCTAAAATGCATTGAATGATGTTTTTTGTTAAGATATATAGAACATGATTAGATATCATGTCAGATATGGTTATGAGTAGAGAAGCGTATAATAATGGTTTATAGGTGCACTGCAAACAAACGATAGACAGCCTTGAATGTTTTCCTGGTTTAAAACGGTTCCATTGGGATCTAGTATACATGTCCTGTTTGATTGAGGGCCCCATGTACTATCGGTACCTGTCGCACACTTCTATACACAAACCCTTAACTCGGTGGGTAGGGAGTCGAATCATTCTTAATTTTAATACAAATATATTATAGACGGCCGATTGTCAGTCATGCAAGTAGAACGCATGCTGCTTCAATTAATGGAATTTTACTTTCAATCAAAAAAACCTTTTAGACTCGAATAAAAAGGACTATTCAGAACGGAGAAATGCCCAGGTATGGAAAGGGAATCTCCGCAGGTATTGAGAGTACATCCTATCTTCAGGACAAAAACGACGGCTGTCCTCACATGAACAATATTTAAACCCTTCAAGTTGTGGATGTTTTCTGCTCCGATTTGTGTATTTATGGCTTCCCGTTCACATCACTGAACATACCGATTAACTTTAGAAGAAAATATCAAGATAATATTTCTCGAGTAAAATGTTTTAAAGGTGTACGTGTGTTTGTACACTTGTCGGTTGAAACAGTTGTTGTGGTTAAGATAGTCGTGGCATTTATAATGTCGTAGTCTCCAGCTTTAGGGCATGTATAAACAAATGTTACTGGTTGTTCGTAAATCGTATACAAAACATATTTATCTAGCAGTGTCATCTGTAACAAGTAATGGAAAATGTTTCAAATTGAGTCGTCCATGCATAAAATGGAAATATTTGTGGAAATAATCTTGTTTCAAATCTCTTAATCATTATAGAAATAACATAAATCATATATATATTCTCATTATGACTTTCAATATAATCAATTTACTGGGACAAATTGTATTCTAAATTTCTAGACAAGAAATTTTATGAATTAAAGGTATTGGATTCCTCTCTTCACACAGTCTTATGTGATCAGTTCGAGTCTCTGTTACTGACCGCAGAATTTCGATGTTTTATTCTCCCATTATCAGTTAAAGCCAGTGTGCAATCCATCCAGGTAGACATTAGTATTACTGAATGATATTGTGGTGAAATAGATAATAACTCATGGAAAAAATGTACAATAATTATAAAGTCTAGACCTTTAAAGCACTTCACATTAAAATAATTCAAAATAATAAAATATTGAAATTATGTTAAACAATAAAAAACAATAGAATATTAAAACCATTTCAAACAATTAAAAACAATATAAAACATAAGATAGAATACCACGATGTTTTTTGATATACAGGAAAGTCTCATAAGGTATTATAAAACTTGAGTTAAATTTGATGCAAGGTTTAAAGACTGCAATTTGCCATGAGTTTGAGTTTTATAGAGATCAGAGACGTGTAAATTGCAAGCTGTTCATATATAGATGTGGAAAAGATTTTCTAAAAAGCAACTTCCATATCTGTTAATTGTGGTTTAATTGAGTTTAAGGAACTTTCCACAGCATGTGTAGCATTTCGGCAAAGTGATGGGAGATACATTGACACTTAACTCTATAAAGTATGATTTAATTGTAAAGATGTTAATTTTATACCTACAATACAAATTTACTTGAAATACAATACTGTATTTATCCACAATTAAATCTCTGCTCTCAGATAAGTCCCCTTCCCCATTTTTGCAGAATCATCAATTTTAAAATACCTGCAGGTAGTAAGCCAAACATGGTTCCCAAATAGGCCCTCTCCAAATTTTCAATACTTAACTTTCACACTAGGGGTTTGGTTTATTTTTGTTTAACGTCCTATTAACAGTCAGGGTCATTTAAGGACATGCCAGGTTTTGGAGGTGGAGGAAAGCCGGAGTACCCGGAGAAAAACCACCGGCCTACGGTCAGTACCGGGCCCCACGTAGGTTTCGAACTTGCAACCCAGAGGTGGAGGGCTAGTGATAAAGTGTCGGGACACCTTAACCACTCGGCCACCGTGGCCCCTCACACTAGGGGAGAGGGGGCTAATATTTGAGGATAAATATGGTAGGAACTTAAGAGATTTTTCATGAATAAATTGAAAGAAATACCAGTTATATTAATGAAGGTTGATGAAATCATGCAATACTGGAACTCATGAATATTCATTGCATTGATTGCAAACAAAAATATTGCCGTGATATTAATGCAAATTCAGCATCTGGAAGAATAGATAGCTTCGAATTCATACTACCGTAAATGCAGTTAAGTATGCATATTATTTTACGGGATGTCAGTAATATTCTAATGTGGTACGTAGCATGTGCATTTCGATGCCAAGATATTCATGAGTGGACAAGCACCTGCGTCATTTACCATGTATGTTGTTGTGTAGTTTGAAACGAAATACTGCATACTTCAGGGATATAATGCATTGAGGTGAATTTAGAATCAGACTGAATTAAAATTACCTGTTTCCAAAATAAACTTTCTGAAGAAACTAATGCAATAAGGAAGTTCAGTGAAAAATTGTATTTTGCAAGATATTTTAAAGTTATACCAAAATTGCATAGAAGAGGAATTAAAGAGATGATTAAATTTAAGTACGTTCTGTCATTGTAAATATTTACTCATCGCTTAAATTTCGTCGTGTCGCATCCTATTTGAAAAAGTGGACAAAAACTTTTGATTTTTGACATAAATAAATGTAATATTAGCAAAAAAATTCAACCACACCATACTTTTGATAAGATATCAGTTTAAATGCAAAATTATAGCTTTTGGTGTTGTTTGATATTTAAATGAGGCAAGTTGATATTCTAACCCGAGGGATACTCTGACAGATATCTTGCATTTTATGGAGCAAGAATTTACATATTCATGAGCAGAACTTAAGAGTAAGGTACTGTAAGGAATTCTGGACAGAAATTTAAAACTTGTTTTTCGATGTTGTGGAAAATATTTCTGTCTTAAAGTTTTCAATATCTAACATAAGCCCCATCCACTTAAAGTGGGGGGCCGCGGTGGGGAATGGTTTAGGTGTCTCAACACTTCCCTATAGCCTTCCACCTCCGGGTTGCAAGTTCGAAAACTCACGTGAGGCAGGTGCCTGGTACTGACGGTAGGCCGGTCATTTTTCTCCAGGTACTCCGGCTTTCCTCCACCTCCGAGTCATTTTTCTCCAGGTATTCCGGTGTCATATAAGATAAGTATCCCCCATAGGATTTGTATCCGGATACTAAAACTGGCCATAGGATTTGTATCCCCCCCATAGGAAAAGTATCCCCCCTATTCATATGAAACCTTATCTGTATACGGGTGTTCAATACAATGAATTTATATACTAGAAAGTATTAATGAACTCTTTTTTTGATAATTGGAGGATTAAAGGAGTTTTTAAGATATTGGGAGAATGGACTGCAGGGGTGTATGTTTTATATATATACAGACTTATCTATTTAATCATGACATGTCAATTTAAGTGACAGCAAATATGATATAAACAATTTGCAGTGGTTCCCTGTTCACTTTTATATATGTGTTCCTCGATCTCTGCATAACTGGTGACTCTTACACCTAGGTGTATATAATGATTGTCATCAAAGACAATTAGGGAGGGGGTGGTGAGCAGTCATGCATGGGGTCAGGGTGTGATGTACACACAATCAGCAGGATGGCCATGGACTTGACAGGTGTGAATTTATTGTGGATGATGTGTGTTATATGACAAGCCTTTTTTTTTTTAAAAGTCTTCAACTTATAAATATTAGGATTTGGTTTGGTTTAAGGAAAATAGCTCATAGAGATTTAGGTTTTTTTTTATTTAAACATTTATTACCATTATCATATTGTCCAAATTTCTTTAGTATTAATTATTATTATATATAATCTATAAATATAAGTTATTACCTAGTACTGTGTGATATAAATGAATATTTAATAATGGCTTTGATTTATTAAAGGTATATATATATATACATACCATTTTTTCCAATTTCCAGAAAGACATGGATTTTTACATCAACAATTAAAAAAAATTAAGTTTTTGCTGGTTCGTTTCAATATGGTTTTCTCCATTCACAACTTGACAAGATAAATCGGATGCATACAATATTAACAAAACAAAAATAAGCTATCTTTTAACATCCTTTCTTTAACATAAATATGCTGATTTCTATAGCCATAGCATTTATATCCCCTCATTTGTTAATTAAGTTAATTTCTATAACAGTAGGATTTGTAGCTCCCCTACTTTATGTCATTTAATCTGATTTCTATAGCCATAGGAATTGTATCCCCCCCTACTTTATGTCATATTAGTTGATTTCTATAGCCATAGGATTTGTATCCCCCCTACTTTATGTCATATTAGTTGATTTCTATAGCCATAGGATTTGTATCCCCCCTAATTTATGTCATTTAGGCTGATTTCTATAGCCATAGGATTTGTATCCCCCCTACTTTATGTCATTTAGGCTGATTTCTATAGCCATAGGATTTGTATCCCCCCCCCCCCCCCCCTACTTTATGTCATTTAAGCTGATTTCTATAGCCGTAGGAATTGTATCCCCCCCTACTTTATGTCATATTAGTTGATTTCTATACCATAGGATTTGCATCCCCCCTACTTTATGTCATTTAATCTGATTTCTATAGCCGTAGGAATTGTAACCTCCCTACTTTATGTCATTTCAAGATGATTTCTATAGCCATAGGATTTGTATCCCCCCCTACTTTATGTCATATTAGTTGATTTCTATAGCCATAGGATTTGTATCCCCCCTACTTTTTGTCAGTAAAACTGATTTCTATAGCCATAGGATTTGTATCCCCCCCTACTTTATGTCATATTAGTTGATTTCTATAGCCGTAGGAATTGTATCCCCCCTACTTTATGTCATTTAGGCTGATTTCTATAGCCATAGGATTTGTATCCCCCCCCTACTTTATGTCATATTAGTTGATTTCTATAGCCGTAGGAATTGTATCCCCCCTACTTTATGTCATTTAGGCTGATTTCTATAGCCGTAGGATTTGTATCCCCCCTACTTTATGTCATTAAGGCTTATTTCTATAGCCATAGGATTTGTATCCCCCCTACTTTATGTCATTTAAGCTGATTTCTATAGCCGTAGGAATTGTATCCCCCCAACTTATGTCATTTCAAGATGATTTCTATAGCCATAGGATTTGTATCCCCTAACTTTATGTCATTTAGGCTGATTTCTATAGCCATAGGATTTGTATCCCACCCCCCCCCCCCCCTACTTTATGTCATATTAGTTGATTTCTATAGCCGTAGGAATTGTATCCCCCCAACTTATGTCATTTCAAGATGATGTCTATAGCCATAGGATTTGTATCCCCCCTACTTTATGTCATTTAGGCCGATTTCTATAGCCATAGGATTTGTATCCCCCCTACTTTATGTCATTAAGGCTTATTTCTATAGCCGTAGGAATTGTATCCCCCCAACTTATGTCATTTCAAGATGATTTCTATAGTCGTAGGAATTGTATCCCCCCAACTTTATGTCATTAAAATTATGGTTCTTATTGGAAAACCTGTTTATAGTGACCGGTTGCCATAGCAACCATAATTTTGAGAAAAAGAAAGAGGCATGCACATCTACACATGGTCTTTTATATTTGTGTGAAGTTTCATTGAAATTGGCCGTTCGGTTTAGGAGTTGTCCGGACAAACTTCAAGTTTTAGTTCTTATGGGAAAACCTGTTTATAGTGATCAGTTGCCATAGCAACCATAATTTTGAGAAAAAGAAAGTGGCATGTACATCTACACATGATCTGATCATTAATATTTGTGTGAAGTTTCATTGGAATCGGCCCATCGGTTTAGGAGGAGTTGTCCGGACAACATGTGTCGACAGACAGATGGTCGGACGGACGGACAACCTGATTCCAGTATACCCCCTAACTTCGTTGCGGGGGTGTAATGAAACATGGTTTAACAGTAACGGGTGGGCATACTCATATTCTATCAAAGTAACAAGATAGGTACAAACATGGTCTTACAGTAATGGGTGGGCATACTCATGTTCTGTCAAAGTAACAAGATAGGTACAAACATGGTCTAACAGTAACGGGTGGGCATACTCATGTTCTATCGAAGTAACAAGATAGGTACAAACAGGGTCTAACAGTAACGGGTGGGCATACTCATATTCTATCAAAGTAACAAGATAGGTACAAACATGGTCTAACAGTAACGGGTGGGCATACTCATATTCTATCAAAGTAACAAGATAGGTACAAACATGGTCTAACAGTAACGGGTGGGCATACTCATATTCTATCGAAGTAACAAGATAGGTACAAACATGGTCTAACAGTAACGGGTGGGCATACTCATGTTCTATCGAAGTAACAAGATAGGTACAAACAGGGTCTAACAGTAACGGGTGGGCATACTCATATTCTATCGAAGTAACAAGATAGCTAGTTTACATGTTTTGATAGTATTAGTATAACAAAAGGCAATATAGATAATATTATAGATAAAGATAACAAAATGTTATTTTTTGCACAACAAAAGATGTGACCCTTACGTGGTTTCAGTATAGAATTATACATAGAATATTGGCAATATGAGTACTGTAAATCACTTACATTTCGCGTGGGATTTATTTTCCTGTTAATTTGCAAGGAGAGTCAAACGCAAATTCAAATCCCTCGCGAATATTTATATAAGAATGACAATAATAAGTGGCGTCCATTTTGAATCTATCGTAATCTTTATTTGGTGAACAGACATCGCCATTAAAGTATATATCTAGAGTGTATTTTTATATAACAAAACACCAACATTTCACACACAAAAACCCGCTGAACACTAATATTGTAGTTGAACTCGGACTTATTGACAATACCTTCTAGACGACGATTTAGTTAATTTAAGCGCAGAAGGTCTGATCCCGAAGATCCTGGATAATCACCCGGAAGACGTCGTACTTGCTTACATACATGTATTTCGTACTTCACATCACTTGATTCTACATGTTTGTTCACTGTTTCTGTAATTGGGACTGGCAAATTATCTTTGGTTACTATTTTTAGCTCACCTGGCCGGAAGTGCCAGTGAGCTTAATTATGGCATGGTGTGTCGTCCGTCCATCAACTTTTCCTTTAAATCACTACTAGTCCTAAACTACTCAGTGGATTTTGATCCATGTTTGGTCTGAAGCATCCTTGGGTGAAGGGGAACCAATTTTGTATAAATGGTGGGTCTGGCTCCCCAGGGGCCTGGGGGGTAGGGCCCAATAGGGGAAATATAGCAAATTCTTTATAATCCTTCTTCTTCTGTAGGAATAAAGGGATTTGATCCATATTTGGTCTGAAACATCCTTGGGTGAAGGGGAACCAATTTTGTATAAACGGTTGGTCTGGCCCCCCCAGGGGCCCAATAGGGGAAATAGACATTAGTCTTTAAATTGCTATTAGTCATAAAGTTTTTAATGGATTTTAACCAGATTCTGTCAGGAACATCCTTGCGGGAAGGGGAACAGAGTTTGTATAAATTTTTACTATGAACCCCCAGGGGCCTGAGGGGTGGGGCAAATAGGGAAAATAGGGTTAATCCTTTAAATCGCTACTAGTCATAAAGTTATAATGAATTTGAACCAAATTTGGTCAGGAACATCCTTGGAAGAAGGGAAACAGAATTTGAACTAGAACTGTCGCCAGGATGGCTGACTAATACCCCCGCAATCTGCACAAGTCAATGGTGAATTGGAACTGTTAATTAGAGGCTTATTAAGATAACCCAGTAATAAAGTGACCAGTTGCCATAGCAACCATAATTAAAAAAAAAAAAAAAAGTGGCATGCACATATAAACATGCTCTTCTATATTTGTGTGAAGTTTCATTGAAATTGGCCTATCGGTTTAGGAGGAGTTGTCCGGACAAACTTAAAGTTATGGTTCTGATCAGAAAAAATGTTTATAGTGACCAGTTGCCATAGCAACCATAACCGATAGGGAAAATAGGGGTTAATCCTTTAAATCGCTATTAATCATTAAGTTACAAATTGATTTTAACTAAATTTGGTCAGGAACATCCTTGTGGGAAGGGGGAAAGAGAGTTTATATAAATATTGACTCTGACCCCCAAGGGGCTTGAAGGGTGGGGCCAAATAGGGGAAATAGAGATTAGTCCTTTATATCGCTACTAGTCATAAAGTTTCAAATGGATTTTAACCCAATTTGGTCAGAAACATCCTTGGTGAAAGGGGAACAGATTTTGCATAAATGGTTACTGTAACCCTCCATCCCATAACTATGTATGGCATTGCTGGACATTAAGGGATAAACAAAATTCTTATGTAAAAATAGGCCCAAGGGTCTTTCCCCACCCTAAGGGAATTAGTTTCTTTCAACTTATGTTGTAAAAATAATCTGTAGGGTCTTTCAGTCCCTTAGAGTGTATGTGTATTAACAAATTGAACATAAACATTATTTTGACTTTTGGTCAATTCCAACCAGGTGAGCGATACAGGCCCCATGGGCCTCTTGTTTAAATTGGATATCTGTGGCGTGGTCATGTCGGTTAAATAATGCATAATAAAACTATATATGAACGGACATGAAACTTGTATATAGCCTAGAGGTATATACTGGTATGGTACATACAATTCAGTATAGACAGACAACATATCACATGACTTTTCTTGTACCGTCACACGACTCTCATGACAAAATGGCTACCAACATGGAAATATCGCCAACCTGTTAACGTCATTCGTGAATTTAAAGTCATTTAGAGGTCAGAATTCGCAAAATTATATATCCGCGAAATTATATATCCGCGAATAACTGACAAAGTAGGGGGGATACAATTCCTACGGCTATAGAAATAAGCTTAACTGACATAAAGTTTGGGGGATACAAATCCTATGACTATAGAAATCAACAAATATGACATAAAGTAGGGGGGACACAATTCCTACTGCTATAGAAATCAGATTAAATGACATAAAGTAGGGGGGATACAAATCCTATGGTATAAAAATCAACTAATATGACATAAATTAGGGGGGATACAATTCCTACGGCTATAGAAAACAGATTAAATGACATAAAGTAGGGGGGATACAATTCCTATGGCTATAGAAATCAGCTTATATGACATAAAGGAGGGGGGAAACAAATCCTACAGCTATAGAAATCAGATTAAATGACATAAAGTAGGGGGGATACAATTCCTATGGCTATAGAAATCAGATTAAATGACATAAAGTAGGGGGGATACAATTCCTATGGCTATAGAAATCAGATTAAATGACAAAGTAGGGGGGATACAATTCCTATGGCTATAGAAATCAGATTAAATGACAAAGTAGGGGGGATACAATTCCTATGGCTATAGAAATCAGCCTAAATGACATAAAGTAGGGGGGATACAAATCCTATGGCTAGAAATCAGATTAAATGACATAAAGTAGGGGGGATACAATTCCTATGGCTATAGAAATCAGATTAAATGACAAAGTAGGGGGGATACAATTCCTATGGCTATAGAAATCAGATTAAATGACAAAGTAGGGGGGATACAATTCCTATGGCTATAGAAATCAGATTAAATGACAAAGTAGGGGGGATACAATTCCTATGGCTATAGAAATCAGCCTAAATGACATAAAGTAGGGGGGATACAAATCCTATGGCTAGAAATCAGATTAAATGACATAAATTAGGGGGATACAATTCCTATGGCTATAGAAATCAACTTAACTGACATAAAGTAGGGGGGATACAAATCCTATGGCTAGAAATCAGATTAAATGACATAAAGTAGGGGGATACAATTCCTATGGCTATAGAAATAAGCTTAACTGACATAAAGTAGGGGGGATACAAATCCTATGGCTATAAAAATCAACTTAAATGACATAAAGTAGGGGGGATACAAATCCTATGGCTATAAAAATCAGCCGAAATAACATAACGTAGGGGGGGATACCAATCCTATGGCTATAAAAGTCAGTTTCAATGACATAAAATAGGGGGGGATACAAATCCTATGGCTATAGAAATCAGCCTAAATGACAAAGTAGGGGGGATACAAATCCTATGGCTAGAAATCAGATTAAATGACATAAAATAGGGGGGATACAATTCCTATGGCTATAGAAATCAACAAATATGACATAAAGTAGGGGGGACACAATTCCTACGGCTATAGAAATCAGATTAAATGACATAAAGTAGGGGGGATACAAATCCTATGGTATAAAAATCAACTAATATGACATAAATTAGGGGGGATACAATTCCTACGGCTATAGAAAACAGATTAAATGACATAAAGTAGGGGGGATACAATTCCTATGGCTATAGAAATCAGCTTAAATGACATAAATTAGGGGGGATACAAATCCTATGGCTATAGAAATCAACTTAAATGACATAAAGTAGGGGGGATACAAATCCTATGGCTATAAAAATCAGCCGAAATAACATAACGTAGGGCCCCCGGGGGATACCAATCCTATGGCTATAAAAGTCAGTTTCAATAAAGTAAAGTAGGGGGGGGGGGGGGGGGGGGATACAAATCCTGTGGCTATAGAAATCAGCCTAAATGACATAAAGTTGGGGTGATACAAATTCTAATAAAATATTGAGTAATACTTAAAGAAAAAGAAAAACTTGATAACATGTCTTTATCACTATTTCATATTGCATCTATAGGCAATTCTTCAGACTATGAACATTTTTAACAATTTTGGATAGAACATATATTTGTGTCATTTGAAAATGTCCTAAATACATAATAACAAGTCAATTCTTTAATTCACTAGAAATGAAACTCAAAATTTAAAGTAATGATCACTTGAGTGATTTAAAATCTCACATCTTTATACAGCACATAGATCATGATTAATTTCTTCTTTTCAGTGGGACTCTGAAGAAAATCTGTGATTTGGTTGATGAATTCAAAGTTCATGTTGGTTGTTTTAGGTTCTTTTTAAGAATGGCTTAATGATATATTCTTTTACCCCACTCCAACATCTACATAGGTGAACAGGTGATAGGTAATAATGATTAAAACAACACTCTGTCAACTATGACAGATATTCCCTGGGGCCATCTAACAGGTTTACCTTTCCCCAAGTGACACGCACAGGGCAGACTTTATATTCAGTATAAGTTTCAATTATTACTGCTTCAGTGACTATATCAGGGTTGATCAACAATTCAAATGATTTTTAACAGTTTTGAAATAATTCATCAATTTTATTGAATAGTGAAAGAGAAAAAAAAATGAAATTATCTGATAATACTTTATTGTCCAACCTTTTAAAGCAGTTAAACGGTAAAAAAAACATTTCCAAAATTCTTACATTGTTACCTTATGATAAATTTTAGGGGGGGATACAATTCCTATGGGGGGGATACTTATCCTATGGCCATTTATTGTATCCGGATACTTATCCTATGGCCATATATTGTACCCGGATACTAATCCTATGGCCTGTTTTAGTATCCGGGTACTTATCCTATGGGGGATACAAATCCCACATGACACCGGCTTTCCTCCACCTCCAAAACCTGGCATGTCCTTAATGACCCTGGTTAATAGGACATTAAACAAAATAAACCAAACCAAACTACTTATAGTGTATATTTTGGAACTCTGCATTTGATCACATACCTATTCATTATATACATGCATAATCAGGTATATATCTGTATTTGCATAAACCATTATACAAAAAAAAAATAAGATAATTTGTATACGTCATTAACAAAACTTTTCCTCAGTGATAATTACAGATTCTTTCATCTTAAGTTTTGTTTGGCTGACTTATAAACTATCTTATACATGTATATATCCCAAAATCTTCCTGTTTCTTTAATCTGGCCCAGAAATCACTCTGATGCTATCTGTGTACACAAAGTAATGAGGAAATTGGCTTTGGGTAGCATATGTATCTCATCAAGGTTTTTATTGATGTCGACACTACATATCGGCTGGTATACTTGTATCTATATACAATGATCCCCGGGTAATAATGTTTGTTTACATTGCACTTACTAGTAGTGGTCATAGTTTACATTATATTTATAGGTCAGGAAAATTCTCAAAATGTTCACATACAGCATAGATGAGTTTTTGTTTCACGTTGATGTAAAAAATGTAAACCTTATTTATTTTATATGAATTGTGAAACAAGTTATACCGACTTATATCAATCACCCTTTAGGGCCTCGGTGGCCGAGTGGTTAAGGTGTCCAGACACTTTATCACTAGCCCTCCACCTCTGGGTTGTGAGTTTGAAACCTACGTGGGGCAGTTGCCAGGTACTGACTGTAGCCCGATGGTTTTTCTCCGGATACTCCGGCTTTCCTCCACCTCCAAACCTGACACGTCCTTAAATGACCCTGGCTGTTAATAGGACATTAAACAAAAACAAAACAAACCCTTGTTGGCCAGGATAGAAGGATGCAAGAGGTCTGACTTGAAATTGATTGACAAATTAAGATGTTGAAGAAATCGAAAGTGAATTCAGAGGAGCAAGTTCTGAAGTCTGAGAGGTTTCCAAACAGCACATAGTACTGGAAGATCAGGAAATGCTCTGGCTGCATGAATACGACCTCATGGTATCTTCCTGAAATCAAGAAGATGAACTACAATACTCACTTGAACTTTATGTACTTTGGAGCATGGGAAAATTTCCCGTTTTCATTGATAAATAAAATTTTAGATAACTTAATTCAATATAAAAATGTCTCGGGACTTTTAATGATAATGATATTCATATATACATGTATATGTTTATTTATAAATCTACATGATTTTACCAGAACTTCACAACGTGACGCTGACATTGATCATAAACCTATAATGATTGTTAAAGAAGATGATTGTTAAAGAAGAGATATATCAGTGTGAGTAATATCACTGATGTAATGACCGTGATCATGTTTGGCCCACTTTTGGAGTCTCTCAGTATCTGTGAGAACTTATAAACATCTAATGCCTGGGCAAACATTCCAAGGTGTGTATGTACATTGATAAATAATGTGACCATCTATTGCTGATAAACTCTCAGATCCAGAACACAAAATCCTTTTATGGTTGACCCAGTACAATTTTAGATTATATATATAAAAGCATTCATCATTTGACCCAGTCAAAGTAGCAGTAAAAAATAGTTACTGACTCCTCTACCCCCAGTATTGAATGATGACAGCCACCTTAACTTGTGTTGTAGACTCCCCCACCCCCAGTATTAAATGGTGACAGTCACCTTAACTCGTGTTGTAGACTCCCCCACCCCCAGTATTGAATGGTGACAGTCACCTTAACTCGTGTTGTAGACTCCCCCACCCCCAGTATTGAATGGTGACAGTCACCTTAACTCGTGTTACTGACTCCCCCACCCCCAATATTGAATGGTAACAGTCACCTTAACTTGTGTTGTAGACTCCCCCACCCCCAGTATTGAATGGTAACAGTCACCTTAACTTGTGTTGTAGACTCCCCACCCCCAGTATTGAATGGTAACAGTCACCTTAACTTGTGTTGTAGACTCCCCCACCCCCAGTATTGAATGGTGACAGTCACCTTAACTCGTGTTGTAGACTCCCCCACCCCCAGTATTAAATGGTGACAGTCACCTTAACTCGTGTTACTGACTCCCCCACCCCCAGTATTGAATGGTGACAGTCACCTTAACTCGTGTTACTGACTCCCCCACCCCCAGTATTGAATGATGACAGTCACCTTAACTCGTGTTACTGACTCCCCCACCCCCAGTATTGAATGGTAACAGTCACCTTAACTCGTGTTACTGACTCCCCCACCCCCAGTATTGAATGGTGACAGTCACCTTAACTCGTGTTACTGACTCCCCCACCCCCGGTATTGAATGGTGACAGTCACCTTAACTCCTGTTGCTGACTCCCCCACCCCCAGTATTGAATGGTGACAGTCACCTTAACTCGTGTTACTGACTCCCCCACCCCCAGTATTGAATGGTGACAGTCACCTTAACTTGTGTTGTAGACTCCCCCCACCCCCAGTATTGAATGGTGACAGTCACCTTAACTCGTGTTACTGACTCCCCCACCCCCAGTATTGAATGGTAACAGTCACCTTAACTTGTGTTACTGACTCCCCCACCCCCAGTATTGAATGATGACAGTCACCTTAACTTATGTTGTAGACACCCCCCACCCCCAGTATTGAATGGTGACAGTCACCTTAACTCGTGTTACTGACTCCCCCACCCCCAGTATTGAATGGTGACAGTTACCTTAACTCGTGTTACTGACTCCCCCACCCCCAGTATTGAATGGTGACAGTTACCTTAACTCGTGTTGCTGACTGCCCCACCCCCAGTATTGAATGGTGACAGTTACCTTAACTCGTGTTGCTGACTCCTCCACCCCCAGTATTGAATGGTGACAGTTACCTTAACTTGTGTTACTGACTCTCCCACCCCCAGTATTGAATGGTAACAGTCACCTTAACTTGTGTTACTGACTCCCCCACCCCTAGTATTGAATGATGACAGTAACCTTAACTCTTGTTACTGACTCCCCCACCCCCAGTATTGAATGGTGACAGTTACCTTAACTTGTGTTGTAGACTCCCCCACCCCCAGTATTGAATGGTGACAGTCACCTTAACTCGTGTTACTGACTCCCCCACCCCCAGTATTGAATGATGACAGTCACCTTAACTCGTGTTACTGACTCCCCCACCCCCAGTATTGAATGGTAACAGTCACCTTAACTCGTGTTACTGACTCCCCCACCCCCAGTATTGAATGGTGACAGTTACCTTAACTCGTGTTACTGACTCCCCCACCCCTAGTATTGAATGATGACAGTCACCTTAACTCGTGTTACTGACTCCCCCACACCCAGTATTGAATGATGACAGTTACCTTAACTCGTGTTACTGACTCCCCCACCCCCAGTATTGAATGGTGACAGTCACCTTAACTCGTGTTACTGACTCCCCCACCCCCAGTATTGAATGGTGACAGTCACCTTAACTCGTGTTGTAGACTCCCCCACCCCCAGTATTGAATGGTGACAGTCACCTTAACTCGTGTTGTAGACTCCCCCACCCCCAGTATTGAATGGTGACAGTTACCTTAACTCGTGTTACTGACTCCCCACCCCCAGTATTGAATGGTGACAGTTACCTTAACTCGTGTTACTGACTCCCCCACCCCCGGTATTGAATGATGACAGTCACCTTAACTCGTGTTACTGACTCCCCTACCCCCAGTATTGAATGGTGACAGTCACCTTAACTCGTGTTGTAGACTCCCCTACCCCCAGTATTGAATGGTGACAGTTACCTTAACTCGTGTTACTGACTCCCCCACCCCCAGTATTGAATGGTGACAGTCACCTTAACTCGTGTTGTAGACTCCCCCACCCCCAGTATTGAATGGTGACAGTCACCTTAACTCGTGTTGTAGACTCCCCCACCCCCAGTATTGAATGGTGACAGTTACCTTAACTCGTGTTACTGACTCCCCACCCCCAGTATTGAATGGTGACAGTTACCTTAACTCGTGTTACTGACTCCCCCACCCCCGGTATTGAATGATGACAGTCACCTTAACTCGTGTTACTGACTCCCCTACCCCCAGTATTGAATGGTGACAGTCACCTTAACTCGTGTTGTAGACTCCCCTACCCCCAGTATTGAATGGTGACAGTTACCTTAACTCGTGTTACTGACTCCCCCACCCCCAGTATTGAATGGTGACAGTTACCTGGACGTGTCAACCATAAAACTCCCAGTGGTTAATGGACCTCCTGCCCATAATCACCCTTGTGGTCAAATCAATGAGGATTGGATCACATTTTACACTGGAACATTAACGGACATATCAGCCTGTTGGTTCAATAACTAGTCAGACCGGTGAGATACCTGACCGAGGGTTTTATCCGGATATGAAGGAGACATCAGAGAATTTACAGGCCAAATATAACACTTAAGTCATTAAGACTCGTGAGGTTTCCCATCCATTCTGTAGATCAGGAGGGGATTCGGAAATACTGAAGACACATCCAGTGAATTATTTGTTGCGGCAGTAACATTACCCAGTATAGAATTTCCACCCCATACTTTATTAGAAATATTAGAGATATATGTATATATGGTGTAGGAGATTTTTTGTTGCCCAATTATTCATATTGAAGTGCCTTCGACAGTATTTTCTGTCCATATTAGGCAAATAACGGGTGACAAGGGGTATAGGGTTGGATAAGTGGGATAGTTATGGCCTGTAAACTCATCCTTTCTTATGCTGGTGCTGCAGGGAATGGTTTTCTGTCTTTATTGGGGTAACTTAGCTTTATTGATATATCTGTATTGGAGAGTTATAACTGAAGGAATCCATTGTACTAAACTGCCTTATGTTAGAATTTTCTGTCCATTGTGGGAACCAGAGATAGGGAGATTAACAGTATGATCATGGGCCCAGAGGCTTCTCCAGTCACAAGGTGAGGTACCTATAGAAGCAGTTTTATTCCTGGTGTATGGAGATTTTATGGCCCTGGGATACCTTTAGCCATCCTGTTGGCTGGAGATTAGTCCAAGTGGCTATATAGAACTGAAACAAAACCCAATGGTCAATAAACACCGGTCAAGTTTTTATCATTGTATGGGTCTGGGCAAGGTTATGAATGTTTGACCCCAGTAAAACAGCTGCTGTCCAGCCATCTGATTGACCTGATCATGATGGGTCAGTTGTCTGGTCATGAAAAGAACGGTGATTTATGAATGATTTAGTAATTAAAACCCGTATTGAGATTTTCTGGAACTCTCTGTGACAAACAAAGTATAAATCTGTGACTGATGTTTGACAATGGCAAGAGAAATAATTATAAATGGCAGTTTCTCTTTAGTTATTGCTGTGCCAGCAACATAACTCTCACCTGGCTACAGATTTTAATTCAATATCAAATGGTTAGAATTTTGTATACACTCTAAACAGTACATCAATTTATTGCTTTTATTCACGTCACGTTCAGTGTTGCTAGAAATAAATATTACTGTAAAATTCAAATGAAATTGTTATGAATAATTCTGAAGGGAAAAAATGTGCATTACATGTATCAATCTTTATATTGGATTTTAATTTTGACTGACAACATTATATGATTAGAATTTATGTTGATGTGTTTATGAAATCGTTACATATTTGTTTAAGGAAGACATAAGCACAGCTGTTAAGGTTGCCTATGTGGCTGATTGCTGTCATTTTCAACAGTTAAGACGTAATAAATATATTTGTCATGCAGGATCGGATTATTTATAACTGCAATGGTGCATATGGCTTTACTACTTAAATATTTTTAAAAAAAGAAAAAAGAAATTTTATTCCGGGAACATTGACAACATTTTAAACACTTCATTAATTTTATGAATATTCATGAGATTTGATGCGTTAGCAATTATCATGCAAGACCGACAGGGTCATAAATTTAAACATCAAAACCAAACTAAAATTTTAAAAACTTTTTAAAGTTAGAGTTTATGATTTATTTGAATTTGTGCTTTAAATACAAGAAGGATACCATACTGTTTTAAAAAGCCTTGGATAATGTATAGATACAAGCAATATTTGAGAACTTTTAAACTCAGAATTGAATAATATCATAAACAGAGGTTAACAAATTTATAACTGAACATTTCTGGAAGTGGAAAGTGCACTTAGGGAAGATTAAGTATTGCATCCTAAATGTTTTTTCAGAAATTGATAATTACAAGTGGCCTCAGAGGCATGTACAGGAATAAATTAGGTACCAACAATGTAAAATTCAAACTAATTGTAAGCAAATTTGTTCAGCATTAAAAATGGAAATTGCACCAAGGATTAATTATACATTCTAAAAGTTTATCTAAGGAAATTGGGATTTACAAATGGCTATTGTTGCTTGTACAGGAATAAATTAAACACCCTAAAAAGTCTCACGGAAATTGACAGGAACAAGTGGCCTTTGATCCCTCGACTTTTGACCTTTGACCTGAATTAATCTCAATGTTGTGTCTCTGTAAGGGGCCCATGTAGTCTGCCATGTCAAAGCTTCATATTAATCCCACTAGCATTACCTGTTTGACTTTCCAATCTGACTTTTGTTTCAAGGACAAGATTCAATGTTTGTCGAGTTTTAACAAGGTTCAAATATTGGGGCTGTCACGTTTTAATTGAATAGGAAAACGTACCTGTCCCTGTCTCAGATTTAAAATGTATTCACTGCCATGTGCCTGGTTTATAATAAGTCAACAAATTATTTATGCATTGTTTGTATTTCTAACATAATAATTATGTTGGAAATCAAAAGATATTTGAGCAGAAACATCCTTAAGTTCTAATTAAATATACACAATGAAGATTTTAGTCCGATACTTGTGTGTTTGGATGTAGGACTCAGATGTTGATCTTTTCCCTGTGTTAAATTTTCATAGAGTGGTTTCGTTTGATGTTATAAAGAATACAAATTATAGACGTAAATTTCTCATATATATCAAAACAACCATAATATCAAATTGATATCTGATGTGAAAAATGAATCTAAAATTGATAAATTAAACGATTACAAAGTTCTCATGATCATGGCTGGTATTGAGAAAAAATTTCATCTACAGGTTCTTTGTATTTCAGTTTGTGTTTAAAGATTTAGAATTACTTACAATTCCAAGATTACCTGGTAATTGAAATAATTTTTCAAAATGTTTTTAACATTTTGCAGAACGGGTAATTTTCCCATGTCATGTTGTTACATGTAAAAGGATTTTTGAGCTATTAAAATTTAGTGTGTTGAACGTGAACTATATCAGATATTGAGGTAAGAATTTTTGTGGTTTAATTGAAAGATTGCAAAGATTATAGAAGAAAGCAGTATTAGAAATGTCATAATTATGAAAGATATAAATGAGAAGTCACCTTCCTTGGTCATGTTGTAGTGTGATTTCTGCATATGCAGTGAGTTGTTCATATTAAAAGGGCAACAGAAAATGTTTGAATTAAAGACATTAAATTTTGGCTGTAATTTCAACGTTCCAAAATTTGCATTTATAGTTTATAACGAATTTTTTTTCTCTTGATTATAAAAAATCACCTTTGTAAAATTTCAAGTTTAATAAAAATTCAGCTCTGTAAAATTTCAAGTTAAATATGAATCTTTTGAAATGTGTACATATATCCATGAACATTAAAATGATAAATGATGGGTCCCCACCAGACCATGGTGTGTCTGGATGTCTAATGCATTGCAAATAGATATATAATGGGTCTCCACTGTTAAAGCTGAGGGAGTATGTTCTTCTGGTATTATAAATATAATGCATATGAACAAGCTTATAGACTGGACTTCCAACCCCACCTGTCTCTGAAATATGGAAATCATAATGAAGAAAAGATGAAGTATACAGTTTTGATTTATTGAATATGTCTGATTCTGGACTTTCAAGCTAGGGGGAGGTAAGCTAAAAAGGATTCAATTTTTTTTTTTGATTCTTTACTAAGTACCGGGGGGCTCATGACAGGTACCCTGTATATAGTAATAATGATGGTATGGTCCAATATAGGTACTTGATCCTAAATCCAGATGTTCCCTGGATTAACTAGAATTAGATAATTGGTCATGAAAACATAGTAATAACAACAGTACAGAAAAGTGAATTGTTGAATTTTCGAGGCAACCGCCCCTTTATCAAGACACAGGTAAATTACAAACGATCAGATACGTCAGACATAGAACATTAAACAGTTACATAAGTTAAATAAAAGATGAACAACGAAGAATATCGTTATGTTTGTCTTAATGATCCACTCGATAATTCATTCGTCGAAGGCCTATAATGGTTTTAAAAAGAAAAATTCTTTGTTGTTGTACTGATGGATATAAGTAAACAACGTAATAAAAAGACAGATAAGTAATTTTATTGATATCTGACATTATATATGCAAATGCTTGGTAATAAGTGCAGTGCACCCCTTAATAATCTATTGCTGTTTAAGTATTTACTTGTATTCCGGATGACTCGATATTGACTCGAATAGTTCGAACTCACGCTTATTTTCTGAAGCATTATTTCGAATAAATCAAACTGGTTCGTCAATATTTATTTAATTTTGTTCGAACTAACCGGAGGTTTACCGTACTTGTATTCGGATGAGAACTGTTAAATCATGCTTTTTAATCAAGTGCAACTATGACATAAACGGTTTTGATACTAAATTATTTAAGGTTTCTGTAATATAACTAAATATGTGAGGTTATTTTTTAGTAGCATTTCTTTATCAATTGTTCTAGTCAATATGACTTCGACTACAAAATGAAGATGTGGATATTTTGGGTTAAATAATCAAACAACTATCATGCTAATGAAATTGTAAAACAATTTGCGAAGAAAATTCAACTAAAGGATTGACCCCTTGTTAAACTTTTTTCTGATTAAACAAACATTTTTCCAGATATAGAACAGGAGATTTAAGAGCCTTGGAGCTTCCAGGAATCCAAACTAAGCCTCTGTTTTTACATGGAAAGGAAGATGCACTTTAATGCTGCCAATGCTCGGAGGCGGTAATGGGACTTTTAAATTATGTATGAGATTATAATCAAATTAGTAAGAATCTGCAACCAGACAATCAAGAGTTATAATCAGAAACTGTATCATTAAAACGTTTTAAAATTTTATCTTTGACAGATAATTAGAAATGTGAACCTTAGAATTTCTGTGTATTGGTCATAATGATAGAGATGTTTTCTCTCTGTTTCTGTTGATAAGACATTGAAATATGTTGTCCGATTATTCCCCCATTGATTTTATCCGTACTCGAGGCGAGACTATAATTTGGTTTACGCGGTAACGTTCGGGGGTTGTGTTGTATGTCCTACAGTTGTATTTTGTCTCATTGGGCATGATTATTTTTCCATTAGCATGTTGCCTAAAATGCCAAAGGAATATGAGGACTATTGAAATATTAATGCTGTGAATCCCCAGATACCCTGTAACAGGATGAGCAGACGAAACCTTTGTTGTCGTGTGTGTACAGGTGATGCATGTGCATGGCAGAATTGCCCACAAGGCAGGCTCCATAGGATGTTGCAACAGACCCATTTAATATTATCGTAGTAGCAGAGTATTTAATGGTGTTGACAGAATAAAACTCCGGAGGAGAGATGGTTATGTTTTAGTAAGTACTCTATAGGTGACTTGTACTATCTGCCACCTGGACTTTTACCGTATCTTGCCGTTAAAACTCAAAGTTATTACAATTTGATAAATCATGGTCATGATGATGACGATGATTGGATGATAATTATAATGATGATGATTGGATAATAATTATGATGACGATGATGAGGACAGTTGCCAAAGATGATGCTTTGTTTGTGTAATGTGTGGGGGCGTGCATGTGTGTGGGCGTGTGTGGGTGTGGGTGTAATTTATCTGTCTCTGAACTGTTTTGGTTATGTAAAACCGTCTGTTTCAACTTTACCATGGCAAAAATTAAACCATTTAGAATGACATTTTGGATATCTAACAGATCAAACATTCACGATATTCAAGTTGTTTTTAAAAGAATTACGGAACAAATGAAAAACAAGTTATTTTATCTTATACTAATTAATCAGCCTCGTTGGTCCGGGTGGAAGCATACAAAGGGTCTTACTGTGGAAGGAAACTTGAAGTTTGTTTGTTGAGTTTAGTTCAGTAATTGTTCATAGCATCCTTTCTCCAAAGCTGTCGTTATTTGTTTGTCTCCTTGTGATAACACAGAACCAATGCTGAATTTATAGTGCTACCTCACTGAAATATATCCCAAAGACACCCTGCAGGACACCCCACCTGGTCACATTATATACAGACAACGGGCAAATTAATTGCCCCACTCCTAAAATGCTGAGCACTAAGCAGTAGAAACCATTTTTATAGACTGGTCACAGTCTCTATCAGGATATTTGGCCCCAAGACTCCTCAAAAGGGCGAAACGCTCAACTAAAGGCTAAAATTCGGGGAGGAAATCAGAGTACAGGAAGATAACCCTGATGGTCAGGCAGGTGATCGCTGTATATACACTGTACCTTTTCACATCACTTAAGGAACTGAATCCTGGTTGCCAAGGTGAAAGGCAAATCTGTTATGGTATTACGAGTCCGTGCTACCAGACCCATGGCCACTCTAAACGTCTTTAATTCGACAGTTGATATTACCATACAATCTCCTGATCACTGGATCACAGTTTAAACTATTCTTCATGAAAATTAAAAAATTAAAGATTACAGATTCAGTAAATATATCTTGAAGTGTTGTTTCACTTTTAATTGTTGGGGAATGGGACAATACTAATTGTTTACTTCAGTTTTAATTACCAATTATTCGTTTTACAAAAATTGTGTTTCAGTAAATTTGTCAGCTTCATAGATGAAAAATTTAAATCAAACTGAATGTTAGAAATAAAAAAAAAAAAAAAACATATTTCAACATTGTTGTCTTTAAATTTAGGATCACCTGATGTTGGTGTGTTACATTTTAGTTTTAAATTGCAATCTCCGAGAATTTGTGAAAAAAAAAGAAGAATTGTGGAATATTCATGTTTGGTTGATCAGACTTGGCACACTGTTCTGCTTTGAGCTTAATGAGTCTGTCACAATATTGTCGGCAATGTAATACTCCTGCAGGGATTTCATTAACGATGTAATTACCGTTTTAGGATAGAGTGAAATTTCTCCGACAATTATGTGCATGATACATGGACAGGAAGAGTTCCAAGGAAGGCTGAAGCTACTTCTACTCAGCGAAATCAAAATAGAGACAGACTATATTAGCGGCTGTTGACATGGCGACTCTGTTTTAGAAGACATGATTAATTCTGTGCCCTATTTGGTTGTTTTGGCTTATGACTGACAGGAAATGGAATGAGAGTGAAGTATCTGATAATATTGGTTTTTGGAAAATCCTTTTCTAATGTCATCCAATGAGCCCGGATTGAATGACCACATGATACCAGGACAAACAGACTTTAGACCAAGATTCAATGACCGTGGTACCAAGACAAACATTGTTGAGACATAGGCTGAAGGTCTTCACCTAAAAATCCCAGGAACATGGCCCGGGGTGAAGTGGATCTACAACAGTGTTGACATAAGTCGGCCATGTTTGTATGGTTCGAGATTGCACCGGGATAACAAACATCTAAACAGGACTCTTGGTAAAGGGGTTGGCCATCATTGTGTTGAATCCATGTATCATGTCTGTCTATATACACAGAGAAGACGCATTCCTGTAGGGGCGATAAAAAAATGTCTAGGTCCACGCATCCCCTTTCAAGGGCTGGATGTTTGTAGGAAACAATATATTTGAGATATAGACTAGATGTCTGTATTCCAATACATATATTGTAAAGTGTACAGGGTATGGATAAATATGTCCCTGTAACAGCGGAATTTAAAATAAAACAAAAGAATAATATTAAGAGTTTAAAAGCAAAACCGTAAATGTTTGTGATTTGATTCACTTAAGATTATCAGCTACGTTTTTGTATATCGATGATCTAAATTGATTGTTGTCCAAAAAAATAATGCTATTGCCAAAAAATGTTTTTAATTCTTGTTGAAATGTCAGTCAAATTCATGATCACAGTCAAATGCAAAATCTGTTAGTTATGTCAAATTTTTATAACGAATACAAAACGTAAATGTATTTGGAAATATTCTCCTGACTATAGGTATGGAAAATTTCATTCAGACTTTTGTGAATACGATCTGATAGAGACTGTTTGGAATCCTGCAGCAAGTATATTTTGTTTTAAGATTTAAAAATAATGAAAATATCTGAAAGTATAATGAAACTTGTTGTGAATGGCTTGGTTATAAGCTGGAACACCTGTGTTAACCGATCGGGGCTATATTGAACCATCAGTTTACGTGTGTTCTTCTATAGCTTAATATGTCCCGGCCTTGTATAGATTTTATAAAGCCGAGTTGTGTAACATGTACTATGTTGACACAAGGTTTCCATTTCAATGCCGTTTCCCTTTGTGGTCGAGTTTCAAGCAGTTTTTCAATAAACTCGCTACCAAACAAGCTAACCCTGTGTATTACTTTTGTACCCTATACTAAGGGCTGTGTGACCCAGGGTCATTCATTATACTGAAGCTACCTTGAGATTTTAGTATCAACATTTGGTCTCCTTGTAGTCTTACAAAATTGTTTTAGTATTTACACAAACTCAAATAAATTTTTGTGTGCCGATTAAGGAACTTGCATCATCATAACGGCAATATGTTTGAACAGATACTCTACATTACACATAAACATTTATAATCTCAAAGGCAGTGCATGCTTACCGGGGTAAGATGAAGATTTGTCGATAGGGCGGGTACATGTAACTTTTTTGCTAATAGAAATGCCAAACAAAGGTTTATGTCTAATGGCCCAATTCAGAATTTGAATTTCTTCCAAGATCTGCGTCTGCTTTGAGTAATTAAGGTCGATATTTTGGTGTTGCAACAGTTCTTATGTTGACATTTTAATATATCCTAATTTCTCAACCAATATGCGAGAAGAGCATGCAGAATTACATTTCTTTCATTACGAAAAGCAGTCATTGACCTGACAATAAGCTCACGCAATTGATGTCTGGTAATAAGCCCATCCATCAATATATGAACATGTATTGCCTTTCAGGAAAAAAAACACCAAATATGCTACAAAATTGTCTTGCAATATGCCCAGCCCTGATTTTAGTCTGCTCGAGTTTATGTGTTGGACCCCTGCATGGGCTTATCGCAGGATAAATACGGTACATTTTTAAAAAGCAGTTTTGTAAATTTATTGGGAGGGGCATATTACAATACAAATCATATATAAATAGCCGTATATCAATGGCAATATACAGGTATTTTTTAAGTTGGATATTAATTGAAACCAGAGATGGAAATTTATTAGTCTTTGAAAAGAGGGGTCAGAAATGAGCACTCTGCAGTTTATTATAGAATTTGAATATTAGATACACAATATATATATATATAGACCGTGGTATAGGTTGGCCAAAGGTATAAAGATCCTGATTTGCCTTGTGGGTGAGTCGAGGTGGAGACATCGTAACTTGGGGTGGAGACGTACATTAAACCATGGTTAAGGTGAAGACAGAGCCACTGTCACTGGGTTCCATCCTTTTAAATGTCTTATTCAAAAAGTCGGCTGATTTTACAGTAGATAGACTTGAGAGAGGATCTTGTGACCAAAATGGGTCCCTAATTATGCCTTATAATTACCCGAATCTTTGTGTTGATGGCCTAGCATATGAAACTCAACACCAGTCAATGAGGTGCATGCAGTGCATTTGTAAATCATCATTGAAAATTTAGATTTTCTGTGTTTCTAGAATCTCCTCTAATTGAGCTCGTCAGCTATGTTTAGGGTGCATTATAATTAATTTTGATTGTTAGAGAGACCAATATATTGGCCGCTTATTTTTGTATAGGGACCCTGGACACGTTTACAGTGTAAATATAGTTGCATGGTATGATAGAGATGGGATTATAATTTTAACTTGTGTGTTTAGTTTAACATGTCAACTGAAAAGTATAATCACCTCGGCATGAGTATGCAGAGATATAGATAAATGCTTAAACAACCTCCTGGTAACTATATCTTTCGATCTTTATCTTTAGGATAATTATACAGTCAATGATGGTAGAAAACTCTAAAAATGAATTTTCACAATTTTTCATCAGAATTCATATATAGCTCGCCTTACACAAAACACATAGTCTTTTTATCTTTAATAACTAAATTATTTGTGGTCATGTCAGTGCCTGACAGTTTAGTATCATCTATAAGATCATATTTGGATGAGGAAATAAACGTTAATTCAATTCAGTGCTTTGATAGGTGTGAATATTTTTAATCTCATTGATAAACATTACCTTAGCATTGTCAATATACAGTTTAATATTGCTTGTCAAAATGCCATTAACAAAGATATCTAGATTACAAAATCAAATTCAGTTGTTTTAGGGAAAGATTAGGAACATTTTTTGCGGTAATGTCTAAATGATAGTTTGAATGGATAAAAAAGAATCGTAATTTAGACATTAAGGCTCGGTATTAATATTAGATATAGAGTGAGAAACTGGATTATGAAAGGTTTTCTTACAAAAATATTTATATCAAATGGTTCTTGGTTGAGTAAATCAAGAAATTGTTTCCTAAGTACTCATTTACCAAAATGTACTTTAAATGACTTATCTACATGGATTGATAAAAGCAGTTATAAAATTTTTAGTTTGAATACTACTATAGGTTTTTTATGCCCCGTGACCATTTTATGGCAGGTCCGGGGTTGGAGTTGTTTATATTTACGACGGATTAAAACTATGATATGATATTTTAGATAATTTACGACGGATTATAATTTCAAATTAGATTATATGTCATAGATAACTTTGTTGAAGAAACAATTTATATGTGGCTGTCTGTACCGGCCATGTTATTCGTGGTGTCCTCCTTTGTGGCCTGAGTCAATATGTTCATAATCTACCAGACATGGGTGTTTTCTTACATATTAAATTCAACTTTTTTTCAATTAAAATTAATTTATAATGTGGGAGTGATTATGTGATGATGACTTTTGACATTTTCTTTCCTATTTTTTTTTTTGTATTTGAATAATTTATGATGACAAGAGTTGCCATAGTGATTTATATTTAATTACTGTATTTGTTAAAAATTTTCCTGACCTGAATTTATCTCCCTGTACATGTTGACATTATCTTCCCTAATACTACCCCTTCTCCCTTCGTCAAATTCTTCAAAAAAGGTTAAAATTTTCATAAACATTTACTGAAATATCAATCAATCAATACCAATTCATATTGGATTATTTTTAAATGACATTTTTTGGAAAAGTTAGTGGTTATACAGATCATAACCTGAATGATAAGTAAGATAAAGATGTAATAAATAAGTACAGATTTTTATATCTTCTGGTATTGCATAATTATGTGATAGATGAAGAGGCCTTGTATAAATTAAAATCATTTTAAAATTATACTTGACATATTGTGGATGCATCAGTGTTTTTTTTGTATCTGCAGCTGTCTCCCCTGCTTTGAGTTTCAACATGACCTTTCTTGTACGATAAAACCTAAACCAGTGACACAGCAATACAAATCTGAGTCTTATACTGTATCAGGTTTAGAGTTTCGCTGACACCAAAAACTTAATCTTTTTGGGTATATCTTTATTGTTTTGGGCTTAAAACGTAATAAATGTTTTTACGAGCGAAATGTGTAGGTCTGAAATATCTTGTATTTGCCTATAAACTTTTATTTAAGACAATTGTGACACTAAGATATAATGAAAAGTGACATCAGTGTAAGGTTTATTCGAATAAATCTTCTCTGAAGAATCGTTATTGTCAGTTGGTAATATCAAGTTGAATCTAATGCCTGTACAAATTTTACGATCTTCTCATTTCCACGTTTAAAACATTTTGATTTTACATAAATGGGGATCCCCTTGAGTGTTCAGCGCACTCCTGCATTGTTGTAGTCATAAATATGAAAAAAATTTAATGATAGCCAAACAATCTTTGAAAAAAAAGAAATTGTCACCTCACAATAAGTTGTGGATTAGATGTACCGTCATGACTGTCTGTCTGCATGTCTATTAAATCTGCGTGTTCTTTCATCTGTTTTTCTGTCCATGTAGAACATAGGAGCATGATTCAGAGAAAAAACTTGCCATAGACCATCTTCATAGAAGGATAGACCTTGTTGATTATCTGTCAGGGTCAGGGGTCAAGGTCTGCATTTTCAGGTCATGATCATAACAAAATCAGTTTTTAGCAGAATATAAAGGAAACTTTCAAAATATGTTATTATCTCTGTATGCAATGCAAACTTTTGATTCCATGAGGGATTATCAAACTTCACACAATGATAAAGGAACATAATTTCTCTGACCCTGGACAGGGATATCCGCAGTTTTACCGGGGTGAGATTTTCTTATCTCACCCTAGAGAAAAGACAAGCTACACATGCTCTTTGCACGTTCTCAACAATTGTATTTCGTCACATCAACAATATCATGACATCGTGCAACAGTACAATGACGTCACGTCGACAATTCAATCATGTCACGTCAACATTTCCTTGCATTGATGTAACGTCAATATTAGATACATTTGTACATAAGAGGGTAAACAGGGTAAGAGAAAAATAATCCTTCACCTTCATGGAAGTGAGACAGAGGAATCTCAACCCACGGGGCAAGATAATTAAGCTGCCAAACACTCGGCAAGCTGCATGTTTGGCAACTTAAGAATCTTCCCCTCGGGTTGAGATTCCCCTGTCTCACCCCCACGAGGGTGAAAGATTCTATTAATCTCAGACAAGATGGATTTTCAGGGTTTTTGGTTCAAGGTCAAGGTTACTGTTACTATTTTTAGCAGGGCCAGGTAAGGGACATGTATTTCTAAAGACATATATAATGCTAAAGCAATACCCAGTGTGCTTTTGTTTAATATGGGTTCAGAAAACACCTACATTTTCATAAATAATGCATATTGCGTTTTGAGACCAATCGGAAAACAACATGGCCGACAGGCAGCCATCTTGGATTTTGACAATTGAAGTTTGTTATCGCTATTTCTGAGAAAGTACCGAAGGGATCTTTCTCAAATTTCATATTAAGGTTTCCCTTGGTGCCTAGTTATGCATATTGCGTTTTGAGACCAATCGAATAACAACATGGCCGACAGGCAGCCATCTTGGATTTTTACAATTGAAGTTTGTTATCACTGTTTCTGAGAAAGTACTGAAGGGATCTTTCTGAAATTTCATATGTAGGTTCCCCTTGGTGCCTAGTTATGCATATTGCGTTTTGAGACCAATCGGAAAACAACATGGCCGACAGGCAGCCATCTTGGATTTTGACAATTGAAGTTTGTTATCACTATTTCTGAGAAAGTACTGAATGGATCTTTCTGAAATTTCATATGTAGGTTTCCCTTGGTGCCTAGTTATGCATATTGCGTTTTGAGACCAATCACAAAACAACATGGCCGACAGGCAGCCATCTTGGATTTTGATAATTGAAGTTTGTTATCGCTATTTCTGAGAAAGTACTGAATGGATCTTTCTGAAATTTCATAAGTAAGTTTCCCTTGGTGCCTAGTTATGCATATTGCGTTTTGAGACCAATCTGAAAACAACATGGCCGACAGGCAGCCATCTTGGATTTTGACAATTGAAGTTTGTTATCGCTATTTCTGAGAATGTACTGAATGGATCTTTCTCAAATTTCATATGTAGGTTTCCCTTGGTGCCTAGTTATGCATATTGTGTTTTGAGACCAATCGGAAAACAACATGGCTGACAGGCAGCCATCTTGGATTTTGGCAATTTAACTTTTTTATCACTATTTCTGAGAAAGTACTGAATGGATCTTTCTCAAATTTCATATGTAGGTTTCCCTTGGTGCCTAGTTATGCATATTGCGTTTTGAGACCAATCAGAAAACAACATGGCCGACAGGCAGCCATCTTGGATTTTGACAATTGAAGTTTGTTATCGCTATTTCTGAGAAAGTACTGAATGGATCTTTCTCAAATTTCATATGGTGGTTCCCCTTGGTGCCTCGTTATGCTTATTGCATTTTGAGATCAATTGGAAAACAATATGGCCGACAGACCGCCATCTTGGATTTTGACAATTGAAGTTTGTTATCTCTATTTCTCAAAGTACTGAATGGATCTTTCTCAAATTTCATAAGTAGGTTCCTCTTGGTCCATTGTATTGCATTTTTGGACCAGTCTGTCCTGAAAACAACCTGGCAAACAAACAGCCATTATCGTTAAATCTACAGCCATTATCGTTAAATCTCAAATTTCTTATATAGCTAGGATTCCCTTGTTTGAAAAGTACTGGAGGGATGTCTCAATTTGCACAGATTAGTAAAATGAAGGGAAAAGTAGAGAAAAGACCAATCTGACATGGAACCTATGAAGATCATTCAATGGTGGGCGCCAAGATCCCTCTCGGATCTCTTGTTTGGAAAAGTTAGTGGTTATACAGATCATAACCTGAATGATAAGTAAGATAAAGATGTAATAAATAAGTACAGATTTTTACATCTTCTGGTATTGCATAATTACTTGATAGATGAAGAGGCCTTGTATAAATTAAAATCATTTTAAAATTATACTTGACATATTGTGGATGCATCAGTGTTTTTTTTTGTATCTGCAGCTGTCTCCCCTGCTTTGAGTTTCAACATGACCTTTCTTGTACGATAAAACCTAAACCAGTGACACAGCAATACAAATCTGAGTCTTATACTGTATCAGGTTTAGAGTTTCGCTGACACCAAAAACTTAATCTTTTTGGGTATATCTTTATTGTTTTGGGCTTAAAACGTAATAAATGTTTTTACGAGCGAAATGTGTAGGTCTGAAATATCTTGTATTTGCCTATAAACTTTTATTTAAGACAATTGTGACACTAAGATATAATGAAAAGTGACATCAGTGTAAGGTTTATTCGAATAAGTCTTCTCTGAAGAATCGTTATTGTCAGTTGGTAATATCAAGTTGAATCTAATGCCTGTACAAATTTTACGATCTTCTCATTTCCACGTTTAAAACATTTTGATTTGACAAAAATGGGGATCCCCTTGAGTGTTCAGCCCACTCCTGCATTGTTGTAGTCATAAATATGAAAAAAATTTAATGATAGCCAAACAATCTTTGAAAAAAAAGAAATTGTCACCTTACAATAAGTTGTGGATTAGATGTACCGTCATGACTGTCTGTCTGCATGTCTATTAAATCTGCGTGTTCTTTCATCTGTTTTTCTGTCCATGTAGAACATAGGAGCATGATTCAGAGAAAAAACTTGCCATAGACCATCTTCATAGAAGATCACCTTGTTGATTATCTGTCAGGGTCAGGGGTCAAGGTCTGCATTTTCAGGTCATGATCATAACAAAATCAGTTTTTAGCAGAATATAAAGGAAACTTTCAAAATATGTTATTATCTCTGTATGCAATGCAAACTTTTGATTCCATGAGGGATTATCAAACTTCACACAATGATAAAGGAACATAATTTCTCTGACCCTGGACAGGGATATCCGCAGTTTTACCGGGGTGAGATTTTCTTATCTCACCCTAGAGAAAAGACAAGCTACACATGCTCTTTGCACGTTCTCAACAATTGTATTTCGTCACATCAACAATATCATGACATCGTGCAACAGTACAATGACGTCACGTCGACAATTCAATCATGTCACGTCAACATTTCCTTGCATTGATGTAACGTCAATATTAGATACATTTGTACATAAGAGGGTAAACAGGGTAAGAGAAAAATAATCCTTCACCTTCATGGAAGTGAGACAGAGGAATCTCAACCCACGGGGCAAGATAATTAAGCTGCCAAACACTCGGCAAGCTGCATGTTTGGCAACTTAAGAATCTTCCCCTCGGGTTGAGATTCCCCTGTCTCACCCCCACGGGGGTGAAAGATTCTATTAATCTCAGACAAGATGGATTTTCAGGGTTTTTGGTTCAAGGTCAAGGTTACTGTTACTATTTTTAGCAGGGCCAGGTAAGGGACATGTATTTCTAAAGACATATATAATGCTAAAGCAATACCCAGTGTGCTTTTGTTTAATATGGGTTCAGAAAACACCTACATTTTCATAAATAAATTTGATAACTTATTCCTGTTCTTTGTATTTTGTAGTCGTGCCATACAGAAGAACCAGGACCTACGTCCGGAGACGCCGATACTCAACGTGATCTACGACGACTTCTGGGGGACACCTCTAACACACAGTGGGTCACATAAGTCATATCGGCCACTATGTGTCCTTTCTTTCCGTCTGAACTACTTCCTCGGCGAACTGAACCCTTGGGGTTATCACCTCGGAAATGTCCTCCTTCATGTTGTGGTGACTGCATTGTTTACACATTTGGCACGGATATTCCTACGCCACACGGTGCCAACACTTGCTGCAGGACTATTGTTCGCGTGCCACCCGATCCATGTTGAGGCCGTTGCGGGGGTGGTAGGGCGGGCGGATGTTGGAGCCTGTCTTTTCTTCCTTCTCGCAGTCTTAGCTTATATAAAGTACGTCCACCAGCGCGAAGTGGGCAACAGTCGAGAAAAGTGTGTGTGGTTTGGACTTGTGGCCTTGTTAACTACAGCTAGTATGTTAACTAAAGAACAGGGCGTGATGGTGATTGCAGTTTGTGCGGCGTATGACTTATTTATTTATCACAAAGTGACGGTACAGGATATCATTACATTCAAATGGGTAAGTCATCGTTCTCATCTATCATAATAAGACTCGGAGGAGCCTCCACTTTTTCTTCAAAATAAAAAGTACAAATCTAAAAAATAGATAAATCACATTTAAATGAATAAATTCATCAGTTACATTATCATAAACAGAACATACGTAACCAGACTCCACCCCTCAACACAAATCAAATCTTAACAATTTAAATTCCCTTCAGAACAAAGTTTGAAAAGTTACACTTGTAGAAGTACAAGTGTAATGTTAATTTTTTTTAGCATATTATGTTTAAATTGATTGAATATAAATCACCAGCCACAGCAAGATATACATATACATATATGTATGTACCACTATTACAAAAAGTACACTCGGCCCATTAGGGAATATGAAATGAGAAGAAAAGTAAAAAATCTCTTCAAGGAAAATTAGATGCCCCGTCAAAAAATAAATGATTAATGTTATTTTTTATATTTTTTTTTCTACTTTTCAAATTTTGACATCTGGTAAATACATTTCGGTTATGATTTAATATGCTTATCAGTAAATGCATCATCAACTGATGTATATTTCAGATAAAACCCATCAAGTGATACAATTTTAGTATCTTTGAGTGTTGGACCAAAAATAAGACTGAAAAAAAAAAAAAAAAAAACATGGTTTGAAGTTCAGATGCTTTAGAATGCCAGATTGTATATAAAAATTTACCAATTTCGCTAGAATAATAAAAGTACAGCGTGACAGCCTTTTTCAGTTAGAAATGAAAGTCAGAAAATTGTTTTATATCAAGGGAGATAACTCCAGAATTAAAATAAATGTTTTAGGTCCTCGTAATATTTAAAGATGCAGCCACTGATGGAGGCTATTATAGTGCTATCAGACTGAAATGTCACCCTTAGTGGGCTAAAAATAACAGCACCAAGTGACATGATACTGACAACCGGCTACCTGTTCTGATCAGCCTAATGTGAAACAGAGGTCGGACTACCTGTAAATATACAAACTTGGTTTGTATAGGTCAAGAGACAGAACCACTGACCTGCCTTCTTTCTCCTGTCCTCCTGTGAGCCATTGACACTTGTCCTCATGTGACCCTAGCTGTTATGATAGGATGTAAATAAACAGACACACCACTGCAAACATACCAGCTGCCTCTAATTTTAATTGGCAGATCCCCAACCCAAAGGCCAATTTATATAAATATGGAGGTAGAATCCAAAGAAGGGCATTAGAAAGGAAAATGGCAGTAAAGGAAATAGTACAAAAAATACAGATTGTTCAATTTTGTGTTTCAAAGGAGAGGGCTTTGACAAAATTAAGCATTAAGACTGTCAAATCTGCATGCAGAGAGGGAGGGGGTTAAATTTTGAGAGTTGATACTGGGTAATGGTTCTCAGCCTGCCTTGGGAAAGTTAGTTATAAATGTAGTTGTGATCAGCCTGGTGATTAAGTAGTATATTGTGCCAGGCATGTGTGATATCCTTCATCACACATGGTAAGCGGTAAATAAGGTTCAATTTAGATAGTGTGATGTTTATACGGCCACTTATGGGCTGATAAATTCCTGTTATATGGGACTGTACAAGCTTCCCTCCATTCACCCCTTATCTTGACTGACTGGCCCTTTACTGCTCAACACAAGCACATTGATATATGGTGTTGTAGCCAAACTCTAAAACACCTGTATTGGATTATTTTTATTGGTAATTTTTAAATAAAATGTGGAGTAATTCTCAATGGTCCAGTTGCCTCTGCTTCCAACTTGATATTTAGACTATGTAATTATGAGGTAATGGGTCTGCTGAAATACCAGGCGTATGTACTGTCTGTTCAGAAACACAGACTGGGTTCATGGCAGGATCTGATTATTGGATTTGGTCTTGGGCATCATATGGAAATTCATTTCTAGGTTGGAAAGTGATAAAGATTGTTAAGAATTAGATATCTTTTATGCTAATGGACTTACCATGAATTCTTTAAAGCTGACAGTGTGAAACACTGCTGCTATGATTTTATTGTTATTCCGTACACAGACCTACCTGGAAGGGAAAACCTTCTCTCCAGTGATAAGGACATGCAAACACTATCACAACCCTCCAACTTTGCAAGTATCGCCATAAATTTCTCAAGTGAGCATCACATCAAAGTGTGAATTTTGTCATGAATGTGAAGTTAGGGCCGCCCTGTACATAATCTATTGTTATAACATGAACTTCATACCTTAAGACTATGAGAAAGGACAGGTGGTCTCCATTAAAACAATGGCAAGTATTCGATTACTGACGGTAGCTTTTACTATGCCAGTAACAAAAAAACGAGTAAAATTAACTTATATTAGTCATTCTTTGTTGGCCCAGATTTAAGTGTTCTAAAAAGAAAGCTATAGGGGGTGTATAACTTTGAGAGGAAACTAAGTACCAAGAGAAAAACTATGTCAGATTGGGAAGGTGACTTATATAACATTTCACATTTCACTGGGGAGGTGATACCCATACCGTTTCACATTTCACTGGGGAGGTGATACCCATACCGTTTCACATTTCACTGTGGAGGTGATACCCATATCGTTTCACTTTTGATTGGGGGGTGATACCTATACCGTTTCACATTTCACTGGGGAGGTGATACCCATACCGTTTCACATTTGATTAGGGAGGTGATACCCATACCGTTTCACATTTTACTGGGGAGGTGATACCCATACCGTTTCACATTTGATCTGGGAGGTGATACTCATACCATTTCACATTTGATTGGGGAGGTAAATATTATACCTATACCATTTGACATTTCATTGAGGAGGTGATACCCAATTCATTTCACATTTCACTGAGGAATCATGTAGATGAAATGCAAACTGTACATGTGTTAACACTGTGCCAAGCACTGTGTCGGAAACACCAACCACCACCACCACATCATAGAGCACGATGTTTTCTTTTTAAAGCCAATATGGCCTCTCTAGGCAGGTGGTCCCTTCCAACAATTAAAATATTGGGGGAATTAGTTAAGCCTCTGACAAGAGTTGGCCTCTCAGGGCAAGTTTGTGCACATATATCTTGTGTTAAAGTGGTCCATTAATCTCATGTTATGGAGTTCTGTCATGACGTGTGTTTTGTGACAAGTCTTTTTTTCCCCAAGATATTTTATATGAAATTTAGAAGTCTGTGTCGCCAAGCATCTGGAGATCTACTACTCTAGTGATACAATAATTAGAAATAAAATACACTTTCAGTGGACGGGTCTTCCGAGAAAACAAAATGCAATTTCAGTGAGAAACAGCGTTCAATAAAAAAACAGACTTTCATTAGTGCTGGTTAAACCTTACAAGTATATATCGATTGATTCTAAACCTTTCTCTAACTTTTTCTGTTTGTAGGATTAAATTGACAGGATTACAACATAAATTCTCACAGCAACACTGGTATTTAACTACTGAAAATGTGTTAGATATGTTCTGTCCAGTCTTCTGGGAGAAGTAGTTATTTCCCGAATCCTCTAAGTGTTTGCTTTATGTTGCCTTGCACTCGTGCCGTACTTTTAACTTACATAATCCGATGAAGTATAGCAATGGGATTTATTCTTCGTAACCCGAAATAATCGGGGGATGAGGAATGCTTTGTAAGTTAAGTAATGGGATTTATATGGCTAAATCCATATCTTCAGAGCTGCAGTGGAAAAGAATATTCTAAGCATGAATTTGAATTCAGTATTTCTATTCAGTTTAATTTGCCGGTGAAAACATTTCCTGTTTTTGTAGACGCCACTAAGCCATTTAAAGCATTATGAATTCGTAGCACATGATATTGAAAGATTATTTTGATTCAGTCTGGCTTTACATGGATGAACAGTTTAATTCTAAAGACGTCAGCCAGCTGAGATCACCATACCAGTTGTCTCCCCTGGCTGAACAGAGATTCTACAGGAGTCTGTAACTGATAGAGCGGGGAATCGTAGCCGTTAACCTTGAATTTTCATCTGTTTTAAATGAGCCCCAATACTCAGATATAAATGATTTATGTAAATAGCAAGAAGTTGATGTTATTTTCTTGTATCTTAGACAGATACGTTGTAAAAATGGTTAGCGGGTGAAGTAACGATACTGGGTTATGTGTACATACATGTGTTTGTATTACTTTATGGAGGCTGTGAGTAATCTGAGTGAGAATCGACTTTGATTGATAACCTAATTACTACAGTGGTATGGAGTATGGGGTTTACTCTCCAATGTTATAGCTTTCCTTAAGTGTCCCCTATCAATCTTCATGCATTCAAATTCATCTGGTAAATTTCAGATAGTCCAGCTGATTTAATGTATAGATCCAGTCAACATAAATTTTTTTCCATAATATTTTTTTCGGCATAGCCGTATAATTTTCTTTTGGCCCGGATATGACGCGACAGGTGGCATTACTGGTCAAGATGAAGTATGTGATTGGTCAATGTAGCGGTCAATGCAAAATACAGATATGCAGTTAAAGACGAATCAAAGTTAAGATTGAATGCAAGCTGAATAAGTGGATGTATCTTTTCAAATGACACATTAATAAAATTATTTTCCTGATTCAAATGCAGTCTTATAATCACCAAAAATAATTTTAAACTTATATAATTTTGTTATCCGTTCTGAAACGCATTTATTAATAAGTTTACATTATAACCACCAGCATTAAAACTATGCCATTTATCTTTTTTAAAGATATTTCTTGTTATGTGTTGATAATTTTTTTATTTGAAGGAGATATGTTTTGGATCTATACTTTAAGGAGTATGTCTTTAATTTTCAGTTTAAATTGGGCCTTAAACTCAGATCACCAATTTATCTGTAAGCTTAAATTATTCAGCAGCATAATGGTCTTCCAAGATTATCCAGTTCTTCTGATAGATGCCTGATTTCATATATAGTGATATTTGTCCCAAGCTTGTTGCTGTTGAGCAGTTACCAAACAACGAAAAAAAAAAAATTTAATAAACAAACAAATCAATGTTAAGAATGTTTGAGTGAACTCCTTGATATATTATAGATCAGTCTTTCTGTGGATCAGTTCAAATTGGTATGGATACCAATGGTTGCTATTTGTGTGAGTCAATTACTGAAACTTGGAAATGTTATTTTCCATGATTCAATTACCAAAATATGGGAATGTTATATAATTATTTTCTGTGAGTCAGTTACCAAAATATGGGAATGTTGCTTTGTGCAAGTCAATTACTGTAAAATACATTGTAAATATCAAATTACAAATGAGTGCCGACTAGCTGTTTGTAGATTTTTAGAGGTGGTTGCATAACTTAATTAACATTTATTATGAAACTTCGTTATTTTTCTTTTACATTAAGTGTTATAACTACGAAAAAATGGACAAATTCATAAATTTTTAAAGTATACCTGGTATACCCAATAAAATATCATTTTTACTGAAAGAAAGTCTCTCTCATACATCAATAAGTAGTTGTAGGGGGCAAGTTATAGGGGATATACGGTATATTATTTCAGTAATTCTGATACTCGGTATGCATGATAAATTCTCAGATTGCTAATTACTGCTAATGCATCATCATTCTGGAAGTGTCCCAATTGTGTGTACAATGTTGATAAGTCCATTGACTATAAAGATTTTATTGTGTAATGATCGAAGTGTATTCATTAGTTCCACAGGTGCCATCCACACTTATTACAAGAGTCGAGCAGGTCTATCTCGATTCGTTTGAACTTTGATATTTATACAGTTGGATATTGATCAGTTGGTCCTGAAACCAGTTGACATTACAACAATGGCCATGCTGGCTTGTGTAAATCATTAATGACAGGTTTAACTCTCTCTTGACCTCATGTAGTGATATAAATCGCAGAAATTTCTTATTTTAAACTAATCCTGACATCACTAAAACAAATCGCTTTTGAGTGGTGAGAATGGAATATAATTCGCACTTATTTAAGAGAAAATAAAACACTGGTATTGTTTTGTTGTCAGTGTTGCTATTTATAATGCAGTTTTTTGCCTCTGATCCCAAAATCTATTCTTCATGCACTCTAGGGTCTGGGATTAGGTACACAACTTTTCGCAAAAGTGATATTGCATATTATTCCAGAATTTGAACCCCCTACCCTGGGTCTAGATAACCCTGTCCTTTGAGAAGAACACATTGAGCAAATTCTCGTTTAATGGATCACAATCTGACATGATACATGGCATTGTGCTCATATTAGTATCATCGATTCCTAATCCTATTGAAGAGAATCTTTGCGACTTGGGAGAGATTTATTACGTAATGTAAGAAAAGATGATTTTCATTTTTACTGACTTGAGCTCAACTGGTTTGAAATCAGTACGCCTACAACAATAGATGTGTGTATTGATATTAGCTGGACCTGTTATCGTCAATAGTGTAATCAGTGTGAACAGAGAAGTAAAAAATGGACTTACAAGTTATACATATGTTGGTTTAAAATAGATTGAAATGATGATTATAACCACAATGTAAATGTCTGTATTTCATACCACCTGTTGTCACCCTAAGGAGAAGACTGGGATATTCCTGATGTCTAATCCTATTGACTTTCTCTATGTCAATAAAATTTGTTGAAATTGAAAGGTCCTTCGTACAAGTAATGAACTTATGTGTAGGAGGAGGATTTTTGAATGTAAAGATGTTTTAAATTTAGAGCAGAACCTTATTGCAAAACAGATATATCCAAACAGAAATCTGCATGTGTAAGATTACCGTTAGTAACCGACATTTGATTGGACCGTCACCTAATTTATATAAGGGACACATAACGAGAAACTACCATGGGCTTCACACGATGGTGTAAGGTGTGGCTCGGAATTTCATTATGCACTGTTTTATAGAAACTGTAAGTTGAAATAGACGGCCTAGTATTGCAGCATTAATCAAATTGAAACAGAAGCAAATTCAAATGTAAATAATTGAGTTCGGTCTGAAAATTAAGTTAAAGTTTTTTGACCCCTTGAGTTACAACACCAGGTCTTCGTTTATCAGGTTGAAATTGAAAAATGTTAAATTCTTAATCATTCAAAAATGTAAGTATGATTTTCCAATTGTTGTTTTTTAATGATTGTTTAAAATTCTGATGCTGAAAGTTTTTATCATAGAACTGAATTGTAAAATAATATTTGAGATTGAAACAAAAATTTGTCGATTGTTTTCCCTTACCATACAGCTAAGCTAACAGAACAAGGGCACATTGGGGATGTAGATGCATCGCTATATATAGATTCAAAAAAGTTAAAACTGAAGGTCGATCATTGTAGCAAAGGAAATTCTATATACTGGTTGTTTGTGTGTAGTGTGTCTTACATTGTTTCAGGCACACTCCTTCCTTCTGTTAACAACATCAACCCTTAAATAGTTTGAATGTCTTCGTCTTTCCTCCATTTACAATAGGGGCCGCTGTGGCCGAGTGGTTAAAGTGTCCCGACACTTTATCACTGGCCCTCCACCTCTAGGTTGCGAGTTCGAAACCTACCTGGGGCACTTGCCTGGTACTGACCATAGGCTGGTGGTTTTTCTCCAGGTACTCCGGGTTTCCTCCACCTCCAAAACCTGGCATGTCCTTAAATGACCCTTGCTGTTAATAGGACTGTTAAACAAAACAAACTTTTTACAATTTTAAAAAATGAATGTGATTTAGTCGTGAAAATGCAGAAATGTAATTACCAAGGGTAACCCCGACAACTTGATGACGTGTATATATATATATATATATCTTGTCAGGTTGATCTAAGATACAGTAATTGTACAGCCACCAGGTAATATGTTTCTGTATCATTTAGAATTTCACTGTAAATAAATCTTTTGAAGCTTCAATTTACTCGACCTGCCTTACTCGCAGGTCGTTGTTCAGGATACACAATTTCATGGGTACTTAGCTTTGAAAATCTTCAACTTTTGTCATTACAGAGTTTGATATTTCATATAATGCGTTACATTTGAGTGTTATATTCAAATGTGCAAAGGGGGCACACCCATGATTTGACTATTATTAATATCAACTGTAGTCACGGTAACCAGTTTTGAACAAATGGCTTTAAGTGTAGACTAATATAGGTCTTAGTAACATTTCAGAAGTCAGGATTCAAGTTTTGAAGGCGTCAATGAATACATATCCGTATATATATGTAAATTGTCATTAATACTGGTGCTTCCGTTCATGTAGATGCAATATAGTGCAATCAATACATGTATGAGTTCAAATACACTGTTATTATTACAGAAATGACAAAAAAATAGAAATATTGAAGTATGATTGGTTTTAATTATGATACAACAAAACAGACCATAATTTAGTACTTGACACTATGTCATATGAAATTATTAACTTTGGTGTTTATGTTTGTAAGATATGAAAATTCAGCGCAATGTGATCATGTTCACCTAAAAGCTTGTCATTTCTTCTTGTTTTCTGTCAATCTGTATAAATGATGCAGAATAAATTGGCGATAAGTTAGATATTGCTGCAATAAACAGTTGTGATATCTTTTAATTTGATATATTCACTTGTGAAAAAGTCCGTCAAGGCCTTGCACCGATATGAATAAACAGTATATAGGGCGACAGTGTTATAATCAATGATGTGGCTACTGTGATCAGTTACTGAGGATAGCCGATAACAGTCTCGGAGATAAACAGCTATCAGTCACAACAAATACAGATGAAGAGCTATATATCCTATGGGCGGAGAACCGTAACCCTCTTACCTGAGATGTATATGTTATGAGTGATATAGGTTTATCAACGTTAATTAAAATGTCATATACCGGACATCTCTAGCAGCGGGATATTAATTAAATATAAGATACGTGACACCAAAGTAAGATACATTTTATCTCTACAGTAAAATGATAACTAGTTCCTTGTGTTGGGGACAATAGGTCTGTGCTCTGTCAGACTGATTCACCTTGTCTGCTTGTTCTCTCTTACCATTTTCACCTTCAATGTAGATTTGATTGAGTGTTGCATATTAAAATCTAGTACACAGGTCTCGTACCCCAATGCTTAACAATATATACAGAGTTATGGTCCTTTGGTCAGTGCACATGTGTATGTACAGAGTTATGACCCTTTGGTCACTGTGTATGTTTGTTTATACAGAGTTATGGCCCTTTTGTAGCTGTGTACATTGTATATAGAGTTATGGCCCTTTGGTTTCTGTGTACATTTGTATATACAAAATTATGGCCATTTGGTCACTTTGTACATTTGTATTACAGAGTTATAGCCCTTTGGTCTCTTTGTACATTTGTATTACAGAGTTATAGCCTTTTGGTCACTTTGTACATAAGTAAATAATGAGTTATGGCCCTTTGGTTACTGTGTATATTTGTATATACATAGTTATGGCCATTTGGTCACTGTGTACTTACTGGTACCTGCAATGTTACATTTTGTAAATACCTAATGGGAAATTGTTGAGTGTTACATACTTTCCAAGACTGAGTCTTGTGACCCATTCTTTACAGAGTTATAGCCCTTTGTTAAACTTTTTATACCAAAGTTTATATGTATATGGTGATAAATGCTGCAATACTCTGTCTTATTATTGAATATATACACAGAGAAATATTGACACAGAATACATCAAAAAATTAAATTCTAATACTGCTTACATTAAGAATAATTTTGTATTGGTTAAAAGAAATTATATAATATCTTGGTACTTTTTTACATTTGAAATTTATTCAGGAATCTGTTGTTTAAGCAAGGTTTATGTATGATAGAAGGTGTGATGATCGTGATCAATCTCCCTACGACAGGCAGTACTTTTGCCTGTGTATACATGTGTATAGGTTTAGTAACAAAATTGATTGTTGTAAAATGTCTGCATTCTCCAAACACAATGTGTATCAGGCGATTGTGAGGTCAGCGAGTGCAATTCGTCTACACTCTGACTGTAACAGTTCACAGTCAGAAATGTCATTATGTAATTATCTTTTGTTTTATGAAATAATCACGGTTGAGTGACTTTTGAAGTGTAACAATTTCCTCCTACTTTGATATCCTTTAGGCCTGAGGTGTTATTGTATTGTACTTTTAAATTGAAAAGTGCACTTGTCTGATGACACAGTTTTTATCAGTGCTCAAAGTCAATTTTGATTGCCAATTTTATCTTAATGTTCGACAAATTTAAAAGCAACAGCTCAGTGTGTCGTTCCTGAAAGCTTAACAAAGTAAAAATTGGCTTTATTCAATTTCAATAAAGTTGTACTAAATTGACTTTAAAATTATCGTGATCTACACAGAAATTTTCTGCTAAACCACAGTAATGATCCAATGATTCTTTGTGGGGATGGAGATATAACTCATTTCATTGAGCAGAAAATATTATACATTTTATGAAAATAACACAAACAGTACATGACTATGCAATATGGATTACATTGTAAAATAATTCATATCAACTTTATTTTTATCTCACATTATTTCTGTAAGTTGTGTCAGGATAAGGATAAAATATTTTACACATATTTATAATGTATGTGATATATATGAGTTATCTCCCTTGATGGCATACACAGTACTCTAATTCAGCACTCAGGGCTGCAAAAACATTGATAGATGTATTCTTGTGTAAATATTCTAAATATTAAAGGCGTTAGGCCTTCAATTCTTTAGTGTAGAATTGTTTTGGAAAGGATTTACGATATTTCATAGTCTTTGTATTTCTACACTCGACTGAAGTCATATTTCAGAGGACATCTATATATATATTTTATCAGATTGTTAACAAACATTTATATTTTCAATGGCATTAAATTACTAGAAACATATCGATCGCACTATATTCTGTTACTGCAACGTCACTGAAATTTGTGCATTTTCACATAAAAATTTGTTTATTTTCACATCAGACTGTTTCAAAGACTTTGTAACTGGCAATCTCTGATACTATCGAAATCTAAGGAATTAACAAACATATGCTGTTATTTTGAATGGTGACATCATTCTTATTTTGTGTTGTTTTGATTGGCTGTTTCAGATGAAGAGAAAAGACATTCTGGAAGGGATCGTCTTGTTGGTGCTAGTCGGTGTATCTCTTATCACATTCCGCCTTGTGTTCATGGGGAACAAACCCCCAGAGTTTGCCCCGTCCGATAACCCAGCTTCCGACTCGGATAGTCTGTTGACTCGGGCACTGACTTATTTGCTGTTGCCTTCTCTTAATTTGTGGATTTTACTGTGTCCGCGAGTGCTTAGTTTTGATTGGTCGATGGACGCTATTCCATTGGTCGAGTCAGTGTCAGATATACGTAATGTGTTTTCATTAGTGTTTTATTCTGTGTTATTTTATAAATCATATTTGTTAATTTGTGATCTTCATAATAGTAATAGCCATACGAAAGTGAGAACGTTCCAGCCACATATGAATGGCAATGGGTTTACCCATCATACACATTCCGGTAGTCAAAATAATAACCATCACACTCATAATAAAAATATTACTTTCATGAAAACGAAACTTTTATCGTCAAATCGACGTCCTTCCAACAGCTCGACGGACAGCGAAGACGAGCAAGCGACTGTTGTCAGAATCTACCGATCTCAAGACATTTGTGTTATGGCTCTGGCACTCATGGTGTTTCCATTCATTCCTGCCACAAATTTATTTTTCTACGTTGGTTTTGTGATAGCGGAGCGAGTGTTGTACATTCCAAGTATGGGATTTTGTCTGTTAGTTGCCCACGGTGGCTATGTTCTTTATAAAAAGCTGCAGCGAAATACGGTGGCACAGAAGGGATTTGTGGTTGCATTCGTAGCCCTAGTGGCTCTGTTCTGTGGAAAAACTGTGCTGCGGAATCGCGTGTGGCAGACGGAGGAGAATCTGTACAGATCTGGTGTGTCAGTCAACCCAGCCAAAGGTTAGATATTTATCAGAGTTGCTGCAGTGATTGCTACACCATCATTGTATCCATGTTAGTTACAAAAACCAAACAGCAATGCATGTGCAATAATATAAAAGATAATTTCATTTGATTGTTAAAGATCATACACTGCCAATACAGGCCTGCAAAGTACGAACCACTTGTTTTAAAGATGCCAAAAAATGGCACCAATGGTATAGAAAATACAAATGCATATATACTTTATTGAATTAAACCAGTAAATGAAAACAAAATAATAACATCCTAAAAATTGATTGCTTAAGACAGAAAAGTATGTAACAAATAGTCCAAATATGACAGAATTTCTTTGGGATGATGTTAATGATTTATTAACTTTGAATTTGAAAGATAAAATGCGAAGCTCATGTCATGATTTTGTGTCACATTTTAGGACCTTTACATATACTGAGTCACTTATCATTCATAGAGAGAGTTATAGCCCTTGGTTTGTTTTTGATACCAAAGGTTTTAGTTGTGAAAGGGGATTGCTCACATTATTCTTCCATTAAAGAATAATTTGATGTTCAATTACAATCATGTGATTTTCAATTGCAATTTTAACTAGTTCAATCTATAACCCTGTAATAAATTGTCTAAAACTTGTGTATGGAATAGTTTTATAATGCTCATAGATTGATGCAGTACTAGTGTATACAGAGTTATGACCCCTTTGTCACTGTTCACATTTGTATGTAGAGTTATGGCCCTTTGGTCACTTTGTACATTTGTTTATACAGAGTTATTGCCCTTCGGTCACTGTTTACATTGTATATAGAGTTATGGCCCTTTGGTCACTTTGTACATTTGTTTATACAGAGTTATTGCCCTTTGGTCACTGTTTACATTGTATATAGAGTTATGACTCTTTGGTCACTTTGTACATTTGTTTATACAGAGTTATTGCCCTTTGGTCACTGTTAACATTTGTATATAGAGTTATGGCCCTTTGGTAACTTTGTACATTTGTTTATACAGAGTTATTGACCTTTGGTCGCTGTTTACCTATATTTGTAAATAGAGTTATGACCCTTTGGTCACTTTGTACATTTGTGTATATAGAGTTATAGCCTTTTGTTCATACACTGTGTCCTTTTATATGTAGAATCACTTTCTAAAACTTTTGTACAGAATATCTTTAAAACCCTATTTGATACTTTGACACTAAAGACAGCCTATTTTTAATTTAACAGCATGGGGAAACCTAGCCAATGTGTTAAACAGTCAGGGAAAGATAGGGGAAGCTGAGACAGCCTACCGCAACGCTCTCATCCACAGATCCAACATGGCTGACACCCACTACAACCTGTAAGTCTGCTTTCACAATATCTCACTAGATGTGCATTATCAGGCTGAGCATAAACTGAAACCTCAGGATTTTTAGGTCACCTGTGCGTCGTCCGTCCGTAAACAATTTACATTTTCGACTTCTTCTCCAAAACCGCTTAACCAAATTCAAGGAATTTACAGAAAGCTGCTATGGCAGAAGGTCAACCAAAATTGTGAATTATATGGTCCCCATCCCCCAGGGGCCTGAGAGGTGGGGCTTAAAAGGGTCAAATACTGAAATTTCAAAAATCTTCTTCTCTACTCTCAGATATGGTAGAATCAAACACTCTTCATAGATGGAAGGGTCTTATGGTGCTTTACCAAAATTGTGAATTTCATGACCTTGGGGTCTCACGTTTGCCCCTTGGGAGGAGTTAAACTTTGCTATATTTTATATAGGGAAATCACACTTTTGACAATCATTTGTTTGATTTCTATTGGAATTCATTTTAATTTTCTTAAATTTATCAGCATGGGATGACAGCTTTATGATATGCACATGTTGGCCCTGACTGACCCCTTGGACTGATGGGTGGGGCCAAAAAGGGTTAATTAGATTAACTCAAATATTTCAAATCTCAGTTGACTGTTGAGGCCCATGGGCCTCTTGTTTGTTTTTGGTCCATGTTTAGTTTGGACAATGATTTGTGTGTACACTGGAACCTTTTAGTTTTTGTCTGAGCACTTTAATTGAATATATATCGTTTAGCTAGCATGTAAAGTTTGCCAAGAACCGACATCCAATAGGTACAAACGTGTATAAACTGTAGTTCATCATCTACGAGGTTCTGATATATACTGGTATACAAAGCCATGTTAATAAGTAAATTTCATTTCAAGTTTTATTGAATGTAAATTGAATAAAATTTTCAATAACTCAAATAAAATTGAAGATCAGCTCCTGAAGCTAGGTTTCCATTCAGTATATTCAGCTTTCAGCTGGTAGTCAACATTTGTACCAAGAATGAAAAATTTTACAACAACATTCCCAGTACAGCATAGAATTAAAGATTGCTTCAAAAGTCTTTCTCAAAACTGTTGATTGATTCATTCCTGTCAAGATTAACCTTGATACTTTGTAACCTCGGCAAATATTTCATCTTTCAATGCTTGGACTTTTGTATACCAAGGTTTTCTTCTGGGCATAAATATGTTGAGATCCTTTATATTGGAGTTACATTTTAATTTAAATTTGATACAAATTTGGTCGACAAGGTCATTCTTTTATGTAAAGTTACAATTCCAGTTCTGTTTAATGCTATTACTGTTAAAATTTAATTCAAGTAAATGATAAAATCATTATCTTGAGATTGTCGCACCTCATTGATAATTTTACCTTTTGAGTAAATTAAGAGTAACTCTATCAATTAAGACACCATATAGTTTTGATTACTTATATGAAATTCTCAACAAGATATAAGAAAGAATATTTCAAATTGTAAAGGCAGTACTTGATAGGGTTAACAAGTATGACCTTGGGTGACCGAAAAGGTCATACACGAAGACTTTAATCGTACATAAGCACAGACACTTGAATTTACAGCTATCTTTAACAAGATGTAAGATCACTTCATTTTAAAGAACATCCTTGATATCTACTCCTTTATTGTTGAATTTGTCTTATAAGAATATATTGGATATATGGAATGCCCATTGTTCACCTCTTATGTAGATACGGGTACTACAAACGCGTATAAGCACTCCGGAAACTCTACTTTGAAGGGAATGTAATGTTGAACTCTAAATTTACACCTGCGGGATGTGTTCTATGACCCTTGAGGTGTCACAGTAAATGACCCTCGGAATCTCGTCTTATGTGGGGCCTGTTATCATAATGTCTCTTTGTTTTAACATTTGCAGGGGAATTTTACTTCAAGACCAGAAGAGATATGAAGAAGCCATTGAAAGTTACAAACGAGCAATACAGTGTCGCCCTAAACTCTCAAGTAAGTTTATACACCACTCAGAAGACCATTTTTGGTTCAAATGGATATAACGGGACCAGCCATTTAATGGTTGGGTAACAACTGCAATTTTTGTAAAAAAAAAAAAAAAATTCATTGTTCATCTACAAGAAATATTTTATGTGAAACTATATATGCCTTTACTATAAGAAAATATTTCTATAAAAAACTGTCATAACTATAAAAAAAAAAGAAGCTTTTAATATGAACCCTTATCTATATTTTTTTTTTTTTTATGAAACTTTTAGCTGTTAAAAGTACTTAATGAAATTGTCTAGAAACGCAGCCCTTTAGGTGCCTTAATTTGTTTAGGTGAAATTGTCGCAGAATTTTGAAGTTGATGTTAAGATAAACAGCCTTTCATTGTTTTGAGGTTTTACATGTTTACGATGTTTTGTCCTAATCGTAGCTCCAGGTTTAGTCAGATCTATCACGGTAGGGAATAAGTGTTATATGACTACAGCATAATTATATAGATGATAGGAGAGGCAAATTGCCTAATGGCGTCTCCCTGATGCCTACAACTGGCTAATGAACGTATGGAATCTCGCCAAGAGTTTCATGCCTGATGCACGATTACGGGGAAATTCTGTTCAGAATAAAAATAATGACATTCATCCTGGTTTGGTTTTATTTCAAAAATCAATGATTTTCTAAGAATTCTGACAGGATTCCATTCAAGTGAAATGATTGAGGAAATATGTTTCCATGTGTTTAATTAATTTCTAACACGAACATGTGTTTGTTCCATAGAAATTAAAAAGCAACACAACCATTGGTGGTTAATCACTTGTAATATTAACAGGAGCCAGTGAAATATAATAAGGGCATGTTTTGTAGACCAGTTCTTTCCTCTCAAATTCTCTATAAGCTAAATTTGTGTTCTTTTAACCATAAATAGTATTCACCACAGAATTTTCATTCCGTTTACCCTGCTTATTATAGGATATGTTATTTCTTTTTGAGTCTCCGCTTTGATCTGTGTTAGATAATGATGTAAAACGATATTGGAGCTAGCAAATACCTGGGAGATTATAGAACAGAGGAAAATATTGAAGCATGATGTGGGTGATATTTTTTGAAGCGCAGGTGTCAACAGAGCTATATGTGGGCTGAAAATTAACATTTTCATTGTAACCATTTTCAATAAATTTGTTTTGTGAGCTCTTAAGAACACAACAAAGGTTGGTGAAACTAAATTTTTTAAACAATTTACAAAAGACCTTTTTATGATGCAAAGAGAAATATGCAGATAAGTTTTTAAATGACACTTGACTCAAAGAGAAATGACCCCCTCGGGAGGATTTTAAAACTGTGCAGAATTTATGTTATGGTACATCACAGTAAATTAGATCGAAAAATGGAATCAGATTCAATTATAAGTAGCTGTGAAATATGAGTTTTCATCGGAGAGCCATTTAAATAATAAAAATGTTGGATGAGATCTAAGTTTACTCTGAAAATGACTCATACCCAGTTTCAGATTCACTTGATGGCCGGTGGTTTGAAATAATCCATATCAATTAGTTTCTAGTTAATTGAATATCTGTGAAAATAAACTTTGGGAGACTATTTTTGTTTTGTCAACAGTCATTTCTAATTTCATTTTATGCTTTGGAAATCATTTTTGACAGCTTTAAGAGTTTTTTCCAAGTTTCATTGGGGTTTTTTTTCAAAGAGAAAGGCAGGGAGAAAAGAAAGTAAATCAATTTCTACTTTGTGGACAGTATTGAAGACATCTGGCTACAATCACGATTTCTAATCATGTAATTACCCTGACAAGTCACTGTGACCTGATATAATTATTTTTCGGATGCTCGAATTTCCCCCATTGTTTTGTCTCCAAACTGCACACACAACGTCGGGATCTCGGGAGACTACGACAGCGATGTACTAAGTCTGGGTCCCTACGCTGCATGTGTTGTACGGGGTCCCCGTATAGTGTTAACAGAGCTGTGTTCTATTGATTCTCCATCAAACAAATTCAGAATATGACAATCTTATAAATTTGATTTTGAGTGTGAGGGTATGCCAGACAGTCAATGATCATGTGACAAGCCTTTTGTGTCAGGATTGGAATCGTGTTGTTATTCCAAGCTCAGATGTCAGTAGCTAAAATCAATGTTCGCCACCATCCCCTGTTTTTGTCACTGGCTCCCGATCATAAACATTCTGGTGGAAGGAAGCTTTTATTTATGATGTAGAACTTTCAGCTGTGGGGCAGTTGCCAGGTACTGACCGTAGGCCGGTTGTTTTTCTCCGGGTACTCCGGCTTTCCTCCACCTCCAAAACCTGGCATGTCCTTAAATGACCCTGGCTGTTGATAGGACGTTAAACAAAACAAAAAAAAAGCAAACATTTTAGCCCATAACTCTTGTTTTCTGCTACAACCAAAAATGAAGATCCAAATAAAAAAAAAAATTAGAAATCTTTTACAACTGTGGATGATTCAGATGGATGATATGTCTGGGTTTCAGAGAGGTTAAGTTTGTCCAATATTGTTGATTTAATATGCTATGCCAGAATACTTTCCATTTTATAACATTTGCTTTGAAACTGAAGCGAAATGAATTTAGGGAGGGATATCGAGTGATAGAGATGGAGATCGAGTTTTTAGCTCACATGATAAAACAAATTGTGAGTGTCTACCATGGTTCAGAGTACATGATGTCGTCTGGCACCAACTTTTCCCTTGAATAACTTCTTCTCAAAAACCAAAAAGCCTAGAGTCAGGATGTTTGGTGATACTGCAGGTTACTTGTGTAAACAGGAGAGGAGAAAATTTAGCGGCCAGACCGGGGTTCGAACCCGAGACCTCCGAACACTAGCCGGATGCTCTACCAATTGAGCTACCTGGTCACCGATGATCGACCCAGTCCAGTCCCGCTACACTTGAATGGAGGCTCGACAAATTTTACAAAAAGAAATGACCTAGTAGACCAATATTCAGGGTCATAGGGAACCTATTTTAAACCAATATGAATCGAGAGTATTCCTACGCAATTTGTGCCCATAAATAAACAATAATCAAATGAATTTGTGGTGTAGATTTCAAATACATGACTGGAAAAAATATGAATATTCTAATATCAAAGTAGAAACCTAACATTCTAAGAAAGAATTCTTTGTGGTTTTAGATTTTTCACAACACCATCATCAACCAATAACCCAAATTTAACTTGATTTTATATTAAATATACTTTGCCAATATAATACTTCATAAATGTAGTAAAAACATCTGTTAAGCATACATAATATAACCATATCTTGAAATTTTTCTGACAAATCAGCTTTTTCAAACCTGATATTGATGTAAACTTTATTTTGTTACTTTTGATAGAGTATATGACAACATTTTTGTAACAACAAACAGAAACAGGATATGGAAACAAGCTTGAAAGCTTATACTAGTCCACTTCCTTCAAACCTGAAATTGATTTGTCAATTCCAAGAATATTTTTCCGTCTATTTTTCTCACAATTGGCTTATCTTACAGATAGAAAGTTTTTATTAATACAGAACTTTCATATTCTGCATTAGAATCTCACATCCCATGCTAACTGAATCATAGATATCTTTGAATTTCCATGCAAGACTTTCCCTTGGCAGACTTCTCTGTTCAGGCTGTTGCTATTAGATGAACTCTATAGATTTTAAGTAAATAAGGTTTCCTTCAGTCGGAAACTTTTATACAGCTGCTGTTCCATATTGACATTTCGAGTCTAGAAGTCTTTTTAAAATCTTTTTTATTCAAATCAGGTGATCAATATTACACATCTTGATTCCAGACAGCTTTCAATAAAGTTTCCGAGTCTGTGGTGAGGGCTATAGGTATATACCACAGTGGCACGCGATATGTAGATCACTCAAAGATAATATTACTGGATACATAGAGGATATCTAACAGTGTCTTCAGTAATATACCAAATATATTTCACGAGTGGGGCTGATATTTTGATATTTTTCACGAGTGCGCAGCACGAGTGAAAAGTATCAAAATATTAGCCACACGAGTGAAATATATTTGGTATTACTGAAGACGCTGTTAGATATTCTGTTTATTACATTTTTTTATCAACGAAAAACAACCCTGTATGCTAACTAGGCCTACAGTTCCCTAAAAAAAGTAGTTCCCCCTGTCCAGGTGCTGACATATATGTCGGGCTTTCTGATTGGTCAATTATTTTGGTATTTTCTAATCATTAATTTGATTGGTCAAATCAGCAAAAGTGATATTTTTCACTAGTGAAAAATATCACTTTTATAGAATGAATAATTTTTGATATTTCACTGGTAAAAATGTAATAAATTCTGTTATTCAACAGGAGTTTTTTTTTTTTTTTTTTTTTGGTAATTTCAAAGATATATGTACGTATAAATATAAAACATTATCATGGGACATAAAGATACATTTAAGTGAAAATAATTAGAAAATATAAAACAATGAAAGATAGCAAGGAAAACTCCTGTCGTTAAGTGATGTTGTTCTTTGATGGATAACTTGCATTATTTAACGGAGATCAGTCCTTATAATTTAATGTATTGGTGAACATAATATATTAGATTAATTTGTGTCGTTGACATGTTTCAACCAAATCCTGATGACGGTGGCCTAGCAGTCAAAAAATGATAACATTTTGTTCATCATAACTTGATAACTGCATGTTCGTTGATGTTGAAAGCCTTAATTTCTAAATATTATGTTCAGAAAATATTAAAATCCACTGAACAATTTCAGCGAGAAAAACAAATTATGTCAATAATGTCTTCAATAATATCATTATCAAAAACTTTTGCATTTCCGATGAGAGTTCATATAGTGTATGCATGCCTGCATTTCGTCAGCTGTTGCTCCAATCATGTTAAAACTTGACCTTGTTTTAATTTAATTGGGATGTCTGCAGTTACAAACAAATCTATAGAAACCATCCCAGAATATAGAGATTTCTCACATGAGCAAATTCTTTGTTTTTGAAATGGAATATTATTGAATTTGTTATGTACAGTTCAATCTATAACATTGCTTATTGCTGCTATAAATATATCTGGGACTGTTGGTTTAGCTTCATTGTCCCTCAGAGAATCAATATTTATTGATAGAAATTTTAATTGCATGTACATTTCATGTGTAGGTTTCAAAGGCCAGCATACAGGTTTATTAGTCCCTTACCAGTGAAACCAGGGGGACTACTGTATATATCTATAAATAGGTTTCCTCTCGTCCATCTATATACGTACAATAGTGTTTACGTAATGCCAAATTTTGTCAGTGCTCTAGTACCTTCATTCCTTGCAGGATTTCTATCAAACTTCACACAATGATAAAGTACCATAATATCTGGGACAAGTTCGAGTTTCAGTGCTTTAGGGTCGAGATCAAGGTCACTGTTACCATTTTTAACAGGAGCTGGTAGGGGACATTTATTGCTTTAGCAATACCCCAGTATGCATGTTTCTGATATTGTGTCCCAAAGATATCTCAGGATGAGAAATTTTTTGCGATGTGAAATTCCCAATAGACTGAGCGGTTAAAGTGACCTATACTCTCCACTTTTACACAACTCCCTCCTTCACAAAGTCTTTGCCCTTGATGACAACCACAACCCTGGTTCTACAGCTCCAAGGAAGCCTCATCAATCTCCTATAGATTTCAGTTGGAGTGGTCAACAACACCAAATCTGTAATAGGAAGGAGTAATAAAAATATCCTGTCTTTGCCGGCCTTCAAACTGAAGACCTCTCGCTCTCAAGGCAAACATCATATACCATTAGGCTAAAGGGAAATTCCCACAAGCCTGAGCTAGTAAGGTGACCTATACCAGTTGTATACTCTCCATTTCTACAAACATACTAGAAATATTTAACCTTTAATTCAACCAAAACCTTCACTACAAATGGGTTACTTAGCATATACCCATACAGCTGTGGACCTGTATAAATTATTTCCAAGTCTGCCTCGGGTTCAAAGTTAATACACATATATGTAATAGTTCAATTCGATAATACTGGCCCCATGTAGCTTTCTTCGTTTATGCATCCATACACATGAAAAGAATATCATTTTCATAATTTACAAATACTTTGTCAATTTATTCACCCTCATCTTTTGAAATTGTAACAGGAAATTACGCCGTCCAGGCTACGAATGTTAGATTTATGTAGATGTGATCTTTGTCTCTTGTTAGCTAGGGCACCGATAGAAAATATCAATCGACACGCTCAGGGCAGCGAATATGGTGCACATGAATATTGATTAGACCGTGGGTATAGAACGCATTATCCCATAATTTGAATGCTAATTCATGCGTTAGAGAGGTTGATCTACTTAATCAGGTGCATAAGGAGAGTGTGTTCAATTTGTCACATAAATCTGGATAGGACAATTCTCAAGTTGATTTGATTAACATTGATATTGGTGACTGATTGAAATTCATGTTTGCCAATGTTTACAGCTTATACTTTAACTAGACTCTCTTAAAAATTATCTGATTTGACAATCGAGGCTTGGATTGGTTGCAAAACTTTAACTGGACTGGACTGGAAAATGTTATGTAAAAGTTATTGTGAAATGGGTGTTGCCGCTGAATGGTGGTTAAAATCAACCTTTAAAACCCCTGCATTAGGTGCATTACATAACTATAATATGTAGTAATTCTGTGGGTTTTAAAGGGGCGTGATTGTACATGCATAATGTTGAGGTAACTTGGAGAATTAGATCATGCAGAGTTAATAGTTAATTAACTGTAGTATGTAGTGATAACATGACTATAAGGACAGTTCCGATGATATGGACAATACCTGCTGATGGGAGATTCTGTTCTTGGTTAGAATTAAGGGTTAGGGCTAGTATAGGGCATTAGAATGGATTGGGTACCTGTGTGGGCACTGGGTAGAGGACACCTGTTATAGAGGGGTAGTGGGAGGAGGGCACCTGTTATAGAGGGAGAGTGGGCAGAGGGCACTTGTTATAGAGGGAGAGTGGGCAGAGGGTACCTGTTATAGAGGGAGAGTGGGCAGAGGACACTTGTTATTGAGGGAGAGTGGGCAGAGGGTACCTGTTATAGAGGGAGAGTGGGCAGAGGGCACCTGTTGTAGAGGGGGAGTGAGTAGAGGGCACCTGTTATAGAGGGAGATTGGGAGAGAGTATCTGTTATAGAGGGAGAGTGGGCAGAGGGCACCTGTTATAGAGGGAGAGTGGGCAGAGGGTACCTGTTATAGAGGGAGATTGGGAGAGAGTATCTGTTATAGAAAGTGGGTAGAGGGCTCCTGGTATAGAGGGAGAGTGGGCAGAGGGCACCTGTTATAGAGGGAGAGTGGGCAGAGGGCACCTGTTATAGAGGGAGAGTGAGAAGAGGGTATCTGTTATAGAGAGAGTGGGCAGAGGACATCTGTTATAGAGGGAGAGTGGGCAGAGGGCATCTGTTATAGAGGGGTAGTGGGCAGAGGGCACCTGTTATAGAGGGAGAGTGGGCAGAGGGCACTTGTTATAGAGGGAGATTGGGAGAGAGTATCTGTTATAGAGAGTGGGCAGAGGGCACCTGTTATAGAGGGAGTGGGCAGAGGGCACTGTTATAGAGGGAGAATGGGCAGAGGGTACCTGTTATAGAGGGAGTTGGGAGAGGGCACCTGTTATAGAGGGAGAGTGGGCAGAGGGCATCTGTTATAGAGGGAGTTGGGAGAGGGTACCTGTTATAGAGGGAGTTGGGAGAGGGCACCTGTTATAGAGGGGTAGTGGGTAGAGGGCACTTGTTATAGAGGGATAGTGGGTAGAGGGCACCTGTTATAGAGGGAGATTGGGAGAGAGTATCTGTTATAGAGGGAGAGTGGGCAGAGGGCACCTGTTGTAGAGGGAAAGTGAGTAGAGGGTATCTGTTATAGAGAGAGTTGGGAGAGGGCACCTGTTATAGAGGGATAGTGGGTAGAGGGCACCTGTTATAGAGGGATAGTGGGTAGAGGGCACCTGTTATAGAGGGATAGTGGGTAGAGGGCACCTGTTATAGAGGGATAGTGGGTAGAGGGCTACTGTTATAGAGGGGTAGTGGTTGGAGGGCACCTGTTATAGAGAGATAGTGGGTAGAGGGCTACTGTTATAGAGGGATAGTGGGTAGAGGGCTACTGTTATAGAGGGATAGTGGGTAGAGGGCACCTGTTATAGAGGGAAAGTGAGTAGAGGGTAACTGTTATAGAGGGGAAGTGGGCAGAGGGCATCTGTTATAGAGGGAGAGTGGGTAGAGGGCACCTGTTATAGAGGGATAGTGGGTAGAGGGCTACTGTTATAGAGGGATAGTGGGTAGAGGGCTACTGTTATAGAGGGATAGTGGGTAGAGGGCTACTGTTATAGAGAATTAGAGGGCACCTAGCTGTTATAGAGAGTTAGAGGGCACCTGTTATAGAGGGATAGTGGGTAGAGGGCTACTGTTATAGAGAGTTAGAGGGCACCTGTTATAGAGAGTTAGAGGGCACCTGTTATAGAGGGATAGTGGGTAGAGGGCTACTGGTATAGAGAGTTAGAGGGCACCTGTTATAGAGGGGTAGTTGGTTGAGGGCACCTGCTATAGAGGTATATATTGTTTTAGGTAAAAATATCCTATTTGTATTTTAACAAGAGGTAAGTCGAGGCCTGTAACTATAATAAACTGCTGTCTGCTTTCCCTGGGTCCCAGGTGTCTATCAGAGCCTTTGTTTGATACAAGTATACTAAACATCAGATGCCAGCAACCATTTGAAGTTAAGAACTGTGAAAAAATACATCGCCAATAAATTGATCTATGCTTTCTGCTTGCCATACATGGAAGGCTATAGATCTGGGGATCTGTTAACCAATTTCTCTCCTAAAAGCTGGTTTGGTATGTCCCGAGAGACGCCAACGTCCTCATGTGCCATTGTTAGTCAGAATCCACTGCATTCTTTACCCGGTGTAATTGACCTTTGAAGTTGTGCTGTCTTAAAGATAGATTTTTTTTGTGTATTCTGTGTTTATGTAATCATAACACCTACCAAAGGAAACTCTGCCTTCAAACGGAATTAATGATACAAGTCTGCGCTAGAACAAGTGTTTGAAAGGCATTCAGCTCTATAATCCAGTATCGTAATACCATTTTCCCAACACATTTACCTTCTGGGAGAGCTGTTACATAACAAATGTTTTTAATTAGGGTCTCATGGAGAATCTGATCGAATTAACAATTGTTGAGAAAGAATGATCCCCTACAAAAATTGAATGAAAATAAGTGTTTCAGATATATGAATGTGATGATAATGATAGTTAGGATGAATGCCACATTTTGTTGTCCGCTTCAGAAAAATTGTTTAATATAACGAAATGAGAGACTAAATGTTATAACAAAACAATATTTTGGTTTGGTTTTGTTTAACGTCCTATTAACAGCCAGGGTCATTTAAGGACGTGCCAGGTTTTAAAGGTGGAGGAAAGCCGGAGTACCCAGAGAAAAACCACTGGCCTACGGTCAGTACCTGGCAACTGCCCCACGTAGGTTTCGAACTCGCAACCCAGAGGTGGAGGGCTAGTGTTAAAGTGTCGGGACACATTAACCACTCGGCCACCGCGGCCCCAGCAAAACAATATATACTGACAGAAGATAAATCTGTCTGTAAACAACTTCGATATTTGATCTCTGTATTTCCTATCTCAAGTTATAGTAAAGTAAGTTTCTGCCAAGAAGACTGAAATAAATCTATCTTAGAATATTAATTTTTATGTGCAGGAAAAATATAGGTTTGGATATATGAAATGTTAGGGTCCTTCAGACATAAGAGTGAAACTTTATTGTCGTTTAATAGGTGTATACAGTCATGAACTGTAATTACATAGCTCGCCGCTTGTAACACATTGTAAACGTATTATTAAAAAGTAATATTTTTGAATTTATTCTAGAAAAAAAAATCTGGAGCATTATTTTATTTGGTTGTATAAGATTCACACTGCAAGATTTTACTATGTTATATATGATAGCCTAACAATTAACTGGAAAATTGCAATACTTAAAGATAAAATCTAGGGGCTATGCATTTGATATCAGGGGAATGAATCTGTAGATCGTATCAGCTTGTGATATTATAAATCTACCAATATATCGGTATACATGGAACTGTATCCGGCTGGTGAATATGTTGGCAGGTCGTTATTACACGATCTCTTATGTAAGGTATATTTAATATCATTCTGTAAAACGAGATATCTGAAGATTCTGAACTCCGTTGGTGCCCACAGTTGACTAAAATATTTTTGTGAGCTGCTTTCTTTCTTTTTTATCTTAAGTCAGAAATGCAAGTTGACACATGACCATAGGAGGAACAGAAAATTAAATGTTCAGAAAAGTGGAAATGTCTGCATAATTTTTATCTTTGTGTTTAATGATGTCATAAAAAACTGCAGGTTTGAATGTAAGATTTTTCAGTTTCGTTTCCCAGCTGCGACCTTTGACAAGTAGACAGATGTCCTCAGTGTCTAACCTGTCATCCTAATTAAACTACGGGCATGCATTTGTCTGTTTACTTAATTCTCCTAGATCATGTTTTACCAAATGATCCTGTCACTGTTGTTACCCACTGAATAAAAGTCTTGTCATTATCATGGAATTTGGAGATTGTCTCTACTTAATTAAGGTTTTCAATTTGAAATACAGATCCCATGGGCCTATTGTATAATATTTGGAAGTACAGGTGCCATGGGCCTATTGTAAAACAGCCTGAAGTAGTTCAAGTCCCATCGGCCTATTGTAGAACAAGTTGAACCAGTATTAAGGTCCCAATGGGCTTATTGTAAAACAGGCTGTCAAGTAGAGGTCCCATGGGCCTATTTTAGAACAGGCTTAAGCACAGGTCCCATGGGCCTATTTTAGAACAGGCTGAAGTACAGGTCCCATGGGCCTATTTTAGAACAGGCTGAAGTACAGGTCATATGGGCCTGTTGTAGAACAGGATGATGTACAGGTCCGTTGGGCCTGTTCAAAATATGTGTGGAATTTGGTCCTTGTTAATAATCTTAACCATGATTTAAATTTTTCCATTGCAGTGGCTCATCTTAACCTGGCCATTATTTATGCCCTGCAGTTGAGGTACGAGGAAGCAGAAAAGGTAATTAACATGTCGTTATAATTTGGGAGATCTTTATCAATATTTATATATTCATATGTCTGGAAACATAAAGTAGTATCACTTGTCATAGTTATTAACGCTGAAATATAATTATGTTTCATCTGACCCTGTATAATAATATGGTCCTGAGCAAATTCTGTAATACTTTCCCATGGGAAATATTATGTTAAGGAATATTGATGAATGTGGGGCCTGAAAAGTTTGGTTTTACCATATTTTGTCTGGATTTAAATCTATCTCCCAACTGACACAGATGGAATATAGAAATGGGGCAAGCTAATATATTGATGAAATATCTGTATTGCCAGTATTATGAGGCCATGATACTGTATGTATAAAATATATAGATAAGATGTCACCATGTGATCAAAATATGCTGCCCTGTGACAGCGTTACTTTTTTTGTAGCATGTGTTTTTTTTATCTAAATGTAGCAGATGTCTACACATCCAGTTCAGCAACCTGTCTCTACAAAAAATGGTTTTCTCTATGAATATTATTTACTATAAATGGTAGAGTGTCACAACACACATGCCTTTCACTAAGGGGACCAGGGCTCAATTTCCCAATTGGACATGAAAAGGTATGCACATTACCTGCCCTACCACATGGGCTAATTTTTTTGGGTTCACCCGTTGCATATCCCACAGTAAGACCACTCATGATTCCAGTCAGGCCAGCAATAGCGATTAATAAAAGTTATTCTCCTTTAAATTATCCAATAGGATAAAGATAACAAAAACACGTGAATGTATTTCACAGCGACAGAGGTACCGCATGATTTTAATGAAATCAAACACATATATAATACATATGTATACAGAAGGCAATATTTAATGCCTGCTCAACGAGATGTACATACTCAAGATCAATTACATACTTTTTAACATCACCCTAACCCACAAAAAAAAAAAAAAATTTGCACGTGTACACACCGCTACCTGTGTCGCCTGAATGACCAACCCAGGTACGACCACGTGTAGGCCGATATTTGCACCACTCGCACGTGCAAATATACACACAACGCCACCTATTGGCGTAAACATACCAAGGAGAAAATAATTTCATCCTAATACCGTAAACGGATAAAATTATATTTCTCCTTTAAATTATCCAATAGGATAAAGATAACAAAAACACGTGAATGTATTTCACAGCGACAGAGGTACCGCATGAAGAATAAAGAACGGGCAAGAGTCCGATATTGAGAAGCCCCGAAGAAACATGACCTAAATAAAATAAAAAAGTTCCTAGGAAAAACGTTTACAGATTTAAATGCCTAGAAACATTCAACCGCTCGCGAAAATTGTCTTCAATATAGCCATCTTTGGCTGTTTCCGACTTCCATCGTCCATGCCGTTTGAATAATCTATCCGGTATCCCCGCATTAGCTGCGGCTGATGCTCCTCCAGCACGAAGACTATGCAAACCAAACTTCTTAATATCCGGAACCACTGAAGAAAACGTTTCCATAAAAATCTCCCTGAACCTCGAATATGTCATGGGCTTATTTAACTTTCTTAACACATATGTATCTGTATTCAACCTAGTGAGATTCCTGAACACAAACTCCTCGGAATCATCCACTATAGATGCTAACTTCAAATATAATTCGAAATTACCCACCGGACACAATCGGGAACCACATATCCTACTCACAATGATCCACGAACCATCACGATATACATCAGTCTTGGAGTGCTCCACGAAAATCTCCATGTGGGATGCGCGTATCTGTATGTCTGATCTCCTTAACGCGAGTACCTCTGCGCTCCTCATGAAACCTGCATAAGACAATAAACACATAGTAATAGCTCTCTGATTATACAGATTGTTTTTATCAAAAACTTTATCATAAACATTCTGAAGAATTGAAATAGTAACTGCCTGTTTCTTCTTTACCGGTTTAGCTAATAACCTTTTCGCTCCCTCAAACACATTCCTCACTAACAGGGACATCGTAGGAGATATTTTCCCCACTATATCGTGCGCCCATTTAACGCCATACATAGCATCTGACAAAGAACCAATATTTGCATTGTTTTTCACCAAAAACGATAAGTATATACACATATGAAATGGCTTTATGGGAAAGATGTTTTCCTCCTCGAAATGATTCTGATTAGCCCACTTCCGCCAGCGTAAGAATCCGTAGCAATACTTTCTAACCGTACTGTCAGCTTTACAGCTCTGAAGAAGGTCGGGGACCCCCAAAGCTAATTCTTTAAGATGCTCCGGTACCATAGCGTACTCATCCCGCAAGGCATATGAAACTAATCGTATAAAATAAAAAGAAAATCGAATATTAAAATCGTTATATATATGCATGTATATATAATTAACAGAAACAAATGATATACATTATAAGCAAAACCAATGTGGTGATTAAAAGACATTTTGCTGGATGAAAAACATCAGCAACACAATGCTGGAAACAAACAAAAACTGTATAAACATCAGCAACACAGTGCTGGAAATAGACAACAAATGACGTAACAACATCAGCAACACACTGCTGGAAATCGACAACCACTGTCATATCAACATCAGCAACACAGCTGAAAACCGACAACAAATGCATCAACATCAGCAACACACAGCTAGAAACCGACAACATAAGACGTATCAACATCAGCAACACACTGCTGGAAACCGACAACATAAGACGTGTCAACATCAGCAACACAATGCTTGAAATCGACAACAGATGTCATATCAATATCAGCAACACACAGCTGGAAACTGACAACATATGTCGTAACAACGTCAGCAACACACTGCTGGAAACCGACAACACATGTCGTATCAACATCAGCAACACACAGCTGGAAACCGACAACACATGTGTCGTATCAACATCAGCAACACACAGCTGGAAACCGACAACACATGTCGTATCAACATCAGCAACACACAGCTGGAAACCGACAACAAATGTCATATCAACGTCAGCTGGAAATTTATAACGATGTCATATGAACATCAGTAACACCCTACTAGGAAAAGGCAACAATGTCATAACATCAACAACACAATGCTAGAAACCGACAACAGATATTGTAACAACCTAAACTGACTACGAAATTATGGAATCATCAGCAAACACATTGTTTGAACATAGATAAATAACATACCAACAATAATAAGAAATCAATTTATGAATCGCAAAATAAAAACCAATAATGTAAAAACCAATCAAACTAACCATGAACAACTAATAGCTGACCAAATTTGTACAATGTATACATAACTAATACACGTACATTGTATGTCCATACGTGCGAGATTCTATCGACGAAAATCTAACCGCAAAGCAAGCATTCGGAATTTCAAGTCAACATTCCCAAACATTCCTTTTCCTGAACGAGAGGGAACATAAAATGACTTCCCAGTTTCCAAAAACTTATACTCCTGAATGCCACCCATAAAATGCTTACCATCTGGACAGATACATGGCCAAAATCTCCCAGACTTCCAGAATGGAACAATCAGAGTACCGTAAGCTCCACACATTTGCATATACCTAACAACCCTTGAAATAAGGTATACAGGTGGGTTAAACCACCCATTTTTACCCGACCAATTTGACGAAAATGCGTCAATACCCTCGGATCCCGGATTCCAGTACCTGAAATAAAATGGGTATATTTTTGCATTGTGCCAAGAAGCAAACCAGTCCACCTCATAAGGACCCCAGACTTGATTTAAGTCCCGGAATACACAATCAGCCACAGCCCAATCATTGTAATCTACCAACTTACTTATAAAATCGGCTCTCTGGTTTTCCTCTCTCGGAACCCATTCCATTTCTAAAGAAATATGATTCTGAACCATCAAACGGTAGATATCAAGAGCTATGTCCTGTAAATCAGATTTCATGCTACCTTTTTCTACAATCTTCACAACAGCCTGATTGTCCGAGAACCATTTTACTCTAGATCCTCTTAACACATGCGTTAGAGACAATAAAACTCTATAAACAGCTGTTAACTCCCTAAAAGTTGAACTTTGACCTGCTTCATACGGTGACCAAGACCCGTGCGATACCCCTTCCGGTGACTCTACACAATAACCACCGTACCCAGTCCCACTAGCATCTGAATACACAATCCTATTACACTCAGGTGTGTAACGTATTTCTCTTACATTGATACAAACAAGATGATTCAACCAAAACCTCACTTGAGCAAGACATTCTTGATCTAGCGTAATTTTATCATTCCATGACTGTGCCTGTAGCATGCAAATAGATAAACATCTAGTCATCAATTGGGTAATGTTGCCAAGCACAATACCCATCGAAATAATCTGTCCGACAAAACTAGACACTGCTTTCACGTGCACTGCCTTTCCACTGGAAACAAACTTCAACATGTCTGTAATACATGCGCGCGCCTTCTCAATACGGCGCTCGGGTATCCTCAACACTCCTAAAAGAGTATCAATATCGACTCCTAGAAAACATAGACACTGAACCGGATCCCACATAGATTTGTCAACTTTCGGAACAAAACCCGACTCGATCAAGTCACCTTTGACCTTTGCACTCTGTAACACTAACTCTGACCTACAGACATTGTGACATAAACCGTCATCTAAATACATTAATATCTGAAAACCCTGACCTCTCCATTTTCCAATTAACGGTCTAGCTACTTTAGTAAAACAGTAAGGAGCAGTTGATAAGCCAAAAGGCAAAACCAAAAATTTAAAATATACCTTTTCTGAACCAAATATCCACGAAAATCCCAAATATTCGGTATGTGGAGAAAAGATATCTATATGATGATAGGCCGAATGAATATCAAATTTAATAAGCCAGCCCTGTCTCTCAATAAAAATCAACGCCGTTCTAAGATCATCGTATTTGACAGACTGCTTCCACAAATGCATATTAACCTGTCTTAAATCTAAAATCAAACGTTTCTTTCCGTTACTTTGTACTGAAACAGTTAATGGATTTACAACCAAAGGCGCTGATTGACATCTTTCTACTAAATCACGTTTTTCCAAATCTAAAATAGCTTCCTTAACAAAATCTTGGTTTCTAAGTGCGGATACATTGTTAACCATTTCACTACTAACAGGTTCTGAATAAAAAGGTAACTTATAACCATTATCAATAGTGTCCAATACAAACTGTGAACTTTCTATGGACTTCCAAAACGAAATGTTCCTTTTTAATCGACCCCTCACTTTGATGTCTATTTGACCT